>NW_024580666.1:6888787-6955420 GCF_017639235.1 Corvus kubaryi | reverse complement strand
TTTCTTTCTTTCTTTCTTTCTTTCTTTCTTTCTTTCTTTCTTTCTTTTCTATACAGAGATAGTTGAAGCATCAAAGTGCAAAACCATTGCCAGTGACTATTAATTAGGAATTGACTCTCTTGAGGAAAATGCTTTTGTTAATTGACCTACTGCTTCATAAAAAAGGTGGAAAACAGCAGAAGTGAAGATAGCAGTGGAGAATAGAAAGACCTTGGTCCTCTGTGGGCCTGTCAGGATGCTGGCAGAAACTTAGGGTGGGAGGTAACTTCATCACCACCCATCAACACAACAAAATGGCATCATGAGAGCTCCTTCTACACAAATGAACCTGACAAGACTTGGCTATTATTTGGTTAAAGTTGTGTTATCTTTTTTTCTACTGCATTTGGGACCTGTTTTTACTGTGAAACAGAAATGTTGTGGGGAATTGGCAAAGGAAGAAAGTCTAATTTCTTAAATATTGTCCAGGTTCATTTTTCTCATTTGCTTGAAAAAATGTAAAAAGTAACACCTATGGCTCAGTAATTACCATGCGTTATACATTACTACCAGTGGAGCAGTGGAGGGAGCAAACAGCCTGGTAAAAGCCCCAGAAGGAAGGGCGGAAACTCCTGAGCAGAAGTGGCAGCCCTGTCCTGGTGCCAAACACCAGCCAAAGTGGCAGCCTGGAAGTTTACTGCCCATGCAAAGGCAGAGCAGGCAAGCTCGGCAGTTTCATGGTCAGACTCTCTGATGGTTCTTTGTTGCCATCCTGAGCTCAAGGTAAATCTGTCACCAAGATATATTAGAAACAGCCAAAACAGGAACTGATTTTGTTTCCTTTTTCAAGTGATACATTGTTTGGAAATGCTTGTGCGCTAAGAAGCAGCTGAGCTAAGAATCTTTTGGGAGAATACTCTGCTAAAAATGGAAGCTGCCCCCCTCATTCTGAGAAAGCAGCCCACAGTACCTGGGCAGGAAAAGCACTGCTCACATCTCAGCTCTGTGCATCACAGTGAGCCTCTATAGCTCAGCAAATACTTCTAAATGTACCACCCTCACAACAGTGAATATTTTTATTAAATTTTCCTTCTGAAGAGAAGCTCAACGATTTTTCTCAAGATCTGAATGTACTAATTCTCCCACCTCTCCCCTCTTCAATGTGTAAAACAAGAGCTTTTATGCCATCAGCTTTGGAAATGAATTCTTGTGGGTTTTTTGCTGATCTATTTTCATGCTGGTTCAGAAACAGTACATCTTCTGTGAACTGCCATACACGACGCTGAAGCACCTGGCACCAGGTTTTATACAAATGCTTCTAACAGTATCCCATGGCAGGTAGCTAGAGCTCTCTCTTCATTGGGGTGCCATCCATCACTAACCGGTAGCTTTGAATGGCTGGTTTAATATTAATATATTGATCTATCACTTCAGTGTTGTCGAATCACTCTTTTCTCTCCTATGCATCAAATACTGCAGTTGTGAGCATGCCAACATCAAGATATTTTTCTCTCCGATAAATACAGACACCCACGTCTCATTACCACAGCTGATACATTACCAGCCAAGCCTGCTGAGAAAATACAGCAAGAGGTTCAGTTCCTTTGTCCTCACAGTGCCTACTGCATGGGCCCTTGTACTGGGACAACTGGAAATCCAAGAGGCAACTCACGCGGCAAAGCTTTGGTCAGGCTTCGGGTGAGGGCTTTCAGACACCAGGATAAAATGCATAAATAAAGTCCCTTTTCTCTTTGTCACAAATTTCCTGTTTCATTAAGCACCTCAGCTGTTCTTTACAGGTGTTGGACACAGGGGCTGTTACCTGTTCGAGGCGACACTTGAGTTCAGTCATTTCCACCTCCCAGGCTGCCTTGTGCAGGGCATACTGCTGCTGGAGCCCCTGGCGCTCCCGCTCCTCATCCCGCAGCTCCGAGCGGAAGTCATCCAGCAAACCCTTCAGAGCGTTCAGGAGCTTTCGGTTTTCACTTGCCTGCCACAACAAAGCAAACAAAATGCTGTCATTGGATGCTGGCTTTAATCTCCAGTTTCATTTTTTAGGAGCAAAAATGACTGTGTGTCCTCTGCATGGAAGAGGAAGTGCCTGGGCTAACTTTTGCATGAGAAAACCAAGAATAGCAACGCCTTCTCTGTCTACAGGCTGCTCAGGAAGTGGTTGAGTCACCATCCCTGGAGCTATTTAAGAGATGTGTGGATGTGACACTTTGGGATGCGGTTTAGCGGTGGAATTGGCAGTGTTAGGCTTATGGTTGGAGCTGATGATCTTAAAGGTCTTTCCCAACCTAAATGGTTCTATGATTCTGCGATTCTGCAATTCTACTTCTCATTAGCTCTAGTGCTGATGCTTCATGAAAGCCAGAGATACTTAAGTCATCCTGAAGAAGGCACTAGGCATCTTTCTGGACTGAGGACATTACTAACTTTTTTTAATACTGTAAACGAAAGCTAGAATATCGTTCCTGAGGTTGCTGTCTCACATATACAGTCATTGCTCAGTATCGAATCCCAAATATTTGTAAACTACATATAAAGAAAGGGGATTGATCTTCAATGCTTTTGTATTATCAGATAAAATTCTTTTGGGAAATAAAGCGAGGTTTTGAGATGAGTATCTCTGCTAAGGTATTTCAGTAGTCTGTACTTTGTATTCCTGCTCCACGCCAGGCAGCTGCACCCAGGTTGTCTTTGCAGCAGCACCCTTCTTGGTACCAAAGGCATGAAGGCCAGGGAGGCCACTTGCCCTCTTCCAGAGGGGATCAAAGATCAAACCCCCACCCATGTCTTGTTGAGAGTGTCATGGCCATACTGAAAATGTTGTCAGAGCTCTTTTGCTAGCCAGAAGCCAAGAATGGAGCTAAATTAAAAGCCTAGCCCAGAGCTGATATCACATATTCTTACTCAAATCTTATTTTTTTCTCCTTGGTTTTGGCATTTACTTTCTGCAGATTCTCTGGACACTTGCAAAACCTGTCATTTTTATGTTAAATATCAAAAAACGTTTTCTAAATATTCGTTCTGAATGAGTAAAAGAAAAGGTTTCCCACCATTTTTTTTAGAGTCATTGAAACAGAAAACAGAAATATATAATATTATTTATTTGTCCAAAATTTAAATCAAATATTCCCAATAAGCTTCTCAAACACCAGGGAGTAGCCAGAGATTGTATATGACAAGTTATCCAGATTAGAAAATATTTTAGTGAAAATTATTCTTGACTAGCAGGCACAGAATGGACAGAGAAATGGGAGAGCTTACTCAACAAATTCAGCATTTAATCACCTGGTTCTCATGAGTGTGTTAACTTCATTGGGAAGGCCTGACTCAGATTAGCTGTCTCCATCCTTGCATGATAGTGTAATTGACTTTATTTTCCATTTGTTTTCCCAAGTGAAGGCTTCCTGCATTTCCTCTTATCTGGTATTTCATGAAGTAGCTACATGGGGGCTTCTTTGAAGACAAGTAAACAGATGTACACAAAAATCTAAATAATTGTCATGTGCTTTTTTCAGTGGCAATACTTACAAATTTTTATGCAGACAACTAAGCTGACTTCATATGTTCATCAGATTTTTGGCATCAGTGAACCCACCTCACCCATTTTTGTAATCACTGATCAAACATGCCAAGGTGCCTTTTTTCTTTAAAAAACAAACAAATGCGGTCTACTTTTCCCAAGCTATTCAATGCATCAGCAAAAGTATGCTAGATGTAGGGAAATGACTGCAGGTGCTCATTCACTGACCTATCTGTTTGGGCTAATGAAATGTGATGGTGTACAAGATGGGGTTTTGCAAGAAATGCACCCACAGAAGCAGAATTAATTCCATTAACATTTAATGCCAATTAGCAGTTTCCTGCTATCCAGCAGCAGTCTCCATCATGCATATAAGATCACCTACTATTCCATATGCAATGAGATTTTATGTTTCCACCATGCATTTTCATTCTACTACCTAATTAAGGCTAAATTCTCCAAACATCTCAAGCCCCTTGTGTAATAATCAGAATGAGAACTCCTTTGAAGTTTTGCCATTAATGTCATAACAGAAGCTGCTGGGTACTGAAGGCATCAAAATCTGGTCTCATCCTCTTTGAAAACCTCAACTCCAAATGTCTGTGAAGTGCTTTTGTTCAAGAACCATGTTCTGTGTTTTCTGGTGTGCTGTATAAATCTTTCTCTGGCAAAGCAGTCAAAAGGTTCCACAAGAGAAATGAGGGAGAAGAAAAATAAAACCAAATGACACTAAAGCAAGTTACATCTCTCATTCCTGTGCATACATTTGATAATTTTAGGGTCCTATAAAATTTGGTTTGCAAAGAAAGAAGATATGGACTAGAACATAAAGGAGACAAAAGAGCCTCGTTGCAGGTTTGTAGCCTGCTGGGATGAGGGCATTTCTTATTTCTAGAGGCATTACATCAATGTCACTGTTATGAGACAAGTACCCCAGGTGCCCCCTGGCTTGCTGGGATTTTAATTACCTTGCCAATATAGATCCAATTTTGGTTACATACTTTGTACTCACGCAGAGAAGTCTCTTCTGCATGACTTTGTATTTACAGTCTGAAGTTGGAAAAGTCTGTGAAATTATTTTTTTCTGTTTTGCCAAACTGGAGTGGTTTTGGGGAACAGAGAAAGTACTTTTGAGAGAATGTGCTCTGAAATACAATATTTATATCTAGACATGCTTTAGATTTTGTTGGCAAAACTGCTGAACAGCATCTTCATAAGACTAAGTCCTGTAAATACAAAACGAGTACTGTTATAGTCTTCCCCTTCCTTTCAGGCATGTTGCACAGCAGAAATTTGGCATGGCTGTGATTCTCTGGACAGTCTCCCATGCAAGGAGATGGCTCTTTAGCACCTTAGCTGTTTCTAAAATTTAAAGCTTAGAGGAACCTCACTGATTCACAACTGATCCAAGACAAGATAATTACAAAGGCTTTACAAAAGTTTAAAGCCTTGTATCCACAGCTCTGGATTTATAGAAAAAACAGCTGACAACGAGCAGAACCTTTATGTAGCAAACTCCAATTAAATTCCAGGACATTGGAGCATTTACTAAATTAAGTCAACAACAGAAATGGGAGCATTCAGCTCTAGAAAAATTTTGGACAAGAGCAGCTGTTTGCAGTTTGGTTCTGCTTTAATCACAACTAATTTTTCTCTGAGAATTTCACTTGAGAATTTCACTGAAGACTTTAGCCACAGCCTGGTATTACAAGCAGTTTAGTAGAGCAGTCAATTAAGAACACAAGGTCAGGAGTCTAAACAGCAAATGAGAACCTGTGTTTTTTTTCTGTCTAATCACAGATCTAGGCAAAAGATAAGCTGGATCTTGGTGCAACTCATTTTAGTATATTTAGGGCTTAATGACTATTCCTTTGGGCTTTTCTCTTAGCTAAGCTTTGAAAACAAACATTGTATGAGCGAAAAGACATCAAATTGGGGATTTTCTTTACACCTCTTCCAGCAACAACACTACTGTATTGTTTTTGATGCTTTTTCCACTGGACCACAGATGTGTACATTCTTTTCTCCTTACTTATCTTACAACATCTAACAGGCATCTCACCCTTTATATTCAACTGAAACAAAGCTCTTCCTTTATCCACAGGCTTGTTCTCCCTGATCTCTTGCCATACGCATAGAAACACTGCCTTTCAGCAAGCTGTCCTCTGCTGTGCCCCCAGTCCAACTTACCTGTTTGTCTCCTGCCCATGATCAAACTTCCAGCCTGGCTCTTAACCTTGCCTGACTCTTTCTGCTGTGTCCCCCAGCTACCAGCCAAGGGACAATGCCATGCAGGGAAAGATGAGTTGACTCCTCTCAGAGTTCCCATCTACTCTGCCTCTCATCAACTAACCTTTTTTCTCCCCTTTCTGCTCTGCCATGCCTATATCCCTCCACACGCTGGCCACATAAAAATCCCAGACAAGCCGGATTGGTATACTTTCCACCAAGCTGAGTATCTCAAATCACAGTAATATAAAATTAAAAGTTGCGTGTTGAAATTAAGGCCTCTGGGTTTATAGTTTTTCTCAAAACAATTCCACTTTCCAGGCAGGGTAAAACAGTCAGCAGCAAGCGTGCAGGCTGAAAATACAAGCCATCAAATATTAACATTAAATGTTAAAAATAAATATGGGTAACCTCAGGTTGTCATAAGCCCATTATTTTTTCTGACCTAGTTATCTCAGCCACTCCTAGACTAACTAAATATTTCATTCCTCGTGTGAAGTAAGTGCTGATGCATTTCATCTTGGAGCTTGTCAGGTAGATGCAGAAACTTTGGGTTCTCCTGGGCAGGTACAAACCTTGGAGACTTCCAGCTGCACCACTCACTCCAAATTCCCTGTATAAACAGTGTTTTTTTCCAGCTGTGGGCTTAAGGAACCTGCAGAAAACCCCTCAAAACTCAGTGTGTTTTTCAGCACATCAGTGCTTGTGAGAAGATGCCCTAGCAAGCGTAGGGAAAACAAATAATAGTGCTTAAAATAAGGAATATTTAGCAAACCCATTCATTCTTGTTGTGTTGAAATAACAGTTTTTCCTGGTTGGAAAGCAAGGAATCTGTTTTATCTTGACAAGTTCATTTGGATATAATCCACAATTCATTACCATGAGGGGTACCAAGATGTGGTCAGTTCCTACAGATCATTTTTGTAAGCAAGATTAGCTGGAACTTCTGTGATGTAAATAAAAATGAATTATAAGCAATTTGTTGCCAATTTCTGCCGCCTTAATTGAGAACAATGCCTAAGCAATGATTATTTCAAACAGTACATCATTCATTTGAATGTTCTTGGTTATTTTAAGAGATCTATATGGAAGGTTAGTATATGACAGAGTTTGTACAGAAACAGCATTTTGGTATATATTTATTTTACTAATTCTAGAATAAATCAGTCTACAGATGGAATGCAGTTAGACGTGTTCAAGAACATCTCTTCCATGGCCTTCTACAGCCTTTATCAGAAAAGAGCTTGCTGAGAGGAAGACAGGGTTGGCAGCAAGATGGAACCTTTCCAAATGCTAAATTGAGCAAATGAATAGTAACTTGGTAGCACACTTCACAGAAAATAATAGTAAGAGAATATCCTTTTTATGTGATAGAGGCTTCTGTTGCCTGCTGCAACACATAGGCAGTAAGCAAACAGGTTGTCCACAATCATGAGAGTCAGGGGAATTCAAGGTGAAGAACTCAGATGCAAAGAGGCACACAATCCCCAGGCCCTGCAGTGACTCCAGCCAACTGTTGTGATCATAGGGAGTACATATTTGCCTGAGAGCTGTCACTGTGGAGCAGGCTCCCAAGTCAAGGGCCTGGATAGAGAAGGGATATCAGGCATACAGACTGAAGACTTTTTTTTCCTTGAATTTTTTTTTCACATAGAATTCTAGCTCCATTCTATATAGGATTGCAAATAAATCCATGTAACAGGATGCTCTCATATGAACAGTTTCCATTTTAAAAATATAAGAAATCTGTCTCCATTGAATGTTTTTTATTTGTATTGTTAGGATGGTTAGTTTATTAAATGTAAAAAGGAAAAAGCTAGGATATATGGCAGTGCTCTGACACACAGTCAGGGCACAGGATATGCCAGTGAAAAATTGGCATGATTTGCTTTTGGGCTTTTAAAAACAAGCCCAGTGACTGGAAGGAACTTTTACATTGTTTTCCCATCATCTCTAAGGGAAACATTAAATACATGTGCTACTTTCTTAAATTATTTAAGGGAAATAAAATCACATGTTCTTGCTAAAAGCTTGACAGCAGAGTACAATAGGTATGCTCAGACAAGAGGAGCATGTAAATTCTGCAAACCATCACATTCTGATAGATGTTTCTGGGCAAACAGCCACAAGAGGAAATAGGATTTTTCACTGATAGCATCTGTCAACAGAAGAACAGTAATCACGTGGCTCATGATTAAATTTAAATATAAATAAAATGGATGAAATTCACTCTAATTGCTGTGTAGCTAGAATTGTTTACACAAATATGATTCTAGGTGATTTAACACAGCAGCACAGAACTCTCTCGAAAAATCCAGAGTTTCCATTCCCAGGGCAACATATATGAATGGTGTAGTACCTGCTTCTGCTGCTGCAGTAATTCTGCAGTCTGCAGCTGCGGTCCATGATCAGTGCTCTCCGTGGTGGGACGCTGGGAGAAATCTGTCAGTGCAAACACAACATCCTCTTCCTCCTCCTCTCTCTCTGCATCATTTGCCTTCTGCTCAGACTGAATGCCCAAGTCTGGGAGGGCCTCAGGGTGCTCGATCTAGAATGCAAGAGGGAACACAGAACACGCTTTTGCCATTTACCTCTGGGGCCAGAAATCTATGGAAGGACCAAGGGGAAGGGACTGCATCTCCATGGTGGCATATATTGACTTCAACTCAGGCTACAGAACTGATCTTTGGGTGGTATATGACATATTGCACATGTGAACACAACACTCTACAGGCCTGTAACATGGGATCTACGCACCTGAGATGGGTGTAATGTCATATGATGGATATAATCCATCACACATTAATCAAAAACTAAAAGACACTGGTGTATTGTGTGATGAAGCAATGGAGATTAGGAAGTATCCAAATCTATCACTTTATTTTCTGCAAAGCATGAGCAAAATGTGACTCCAGTTATGACTAGAGCTGGGCGGATTATAAATTAACCAGACAAAAATCCTGAACAGTCAAGAAATGAAAGCTTTTTGGTATTAGAAGATGAGCTAGTTTACACAGAAGCAAATTAATGCTGCTGAAGTAAAGTAGAAGAAAATTACTTCTAAGTAGTTACTCATCTCTTGTTTCTGACTCATATTACCACAGCAGATGAAAGTAAAGATGTTCATCCACCCTTTATCTAAGAATACAAAACATTGGAGTATTCAACTTAAGCATACTCTGACCAGACCTGAAAGGTTACTTGTACTGCCAAATGCAGCAAACCTTGAAAAACACTAGGCACACAAAAGCATCAACAATACTGAGAAAAATTACTTTGTTGCTTACCACATGGCTTCAGAATCACATGAACCTGCAAAACAAATCTATTGTTCTCAAGAATTTAGTATAAAATATCAGAATGGGGAAACACTTTATTTTTTTTCTTTAGCTAAGAAGCAAATGGTAGTCTGGGTGTGCAACTCAACACTTCCTTCACAGTGAGTGTTGGCTGGCAACCACACCCCTGCTGAGATGTGTCAGCTTGGGGATTCCAGGTTGTCATGTACTTCTGAAATTCCTGATCTTGATTTAGCCTCTACTTGGAAAAGCACCGTGATGACGACTGGTGTACTGCTGCTGACGGCGATAGACGCATGTATGGAGAGGGGGAACAAAAAAGGATGATTCACTGTGAGTTCCCACAAGAAGCTGTGTAATTCTCCTGTGAGCACAGAAACAGAGCTTCCCTCCGTCTGTATTGCTGAAGGCTTTGTAAGGAACACACTGTGCACGGGATGAGAAAAACAACAGCTCAATCCATCTAAACAGATTTCACTCCCTCACCTTGCTAATGTGCTTTTTTGCTTTCAAAAAATTACTCAGGAGTCATATCTCTGAGACCTAATTAATTTTGCATTTGCTATGAGAGAGTTTTTCAGGACCAGCTGTTTGTACTAGTTGAGGGTTTCCATTTAAAGATGGGTGATCTGTAACATATCATGCAGAATATACTTCAGCATAAGCCAACTTAAGCTTTCATGTTTAATTTGAATCCCCTTTCAACATATGTGCAATTTTAAAGCTGCTGATGCCACATCATATTCAAGTCTACACTTAAAGAAGGGACATCCCAGCACTCATCTGGGTTGTTAAGGTGGGACACTTACCTCTAATGTGTCCTCCCCTTCATCCTCCATTCGCTTGCCTTGCCGCCAGTGTTTCAGCAGCCACTTCAGTTTGACATACAGGAGAAAGGTGTCCTGCTTGAAATGCCTGAGTTCTTGCTGCAGCAGATTTTTCTCCTGACTCCAGGTCTTCTCTTCCAGTTTGTTCTGCAAAGTCAAGCTCTGCACTTCCAAGTCTTTCCTCCGCAGGGTCTGCATATGCTCCTCCTCCAGCTTTAATGGAATAACAGGCAACATGTCAGTGGGGTGGTGTCCTGGGGCAGTCTCCAGGACTTGTACTTCATTGGGTGAGACAAACTGAAATCTCTAATTTTCACCAGTAGTGAGTAGCTATTGAGTTTGGCTCAGTAAACTCAATAAGGAAATTAGAGGATAGCACATGGTAAGTTTTGCTTAGATAACCATATGAAAGCAACCTGCCATGGAAGTGGATATTTACTTCAAAGATGTACAACAGCTCTGATGCTGGTTGAACATTTTATAGTATTCATATTTTCCTCCCCCTCTTGATTGTATCTCTGCAGTAGGTTCCCAGCACAGCCACCAGCCCACACTGCTGCACATATCACACACACTAAATGCATTTGCAGCCATTCGTACAAGGTGGGATCACAGCTGCCCTTTAGACAACCTGAAATATTTTCCTTGCAACTTCTCTCCAGAGCCACAGACTCAATCCTTCCACAGTGGCTATGTCTCCCTCTGCCTCTAGAAGGGCAACACTTCTGAAGAAACCACCTCCAGTACTTCAGATACAACAATTGCTCCCTCACTTCTCGCAGTTCATACTTGAAGGCATCTGAATGATACCACACTAAACAGTCTCTCATTCTGGCATGACTACCTGGGACACAAGCAGGAACTGAAGAGACAGGAACAGATTGTAAGTCAGCATTCGACATGTCTCAGCCTTAGTACTAAAAACACCAAGAAGAGCTCATTCTTTAGAGGACACGTATAATTACACCTGTTTCAATGCAAGGCCGCCTGAAATATCATTCTTTAAACATGACCTCTCCCCAATATATAAAAATCAAACTGCGGCATGACCTGAACCCAAAAGCACTTGTACAAGTTAGTTGTACAACATCTCATATTGTGCATGGATGAGAAAATGTTTCCACTTCAAACAAGCGGTGGCTTCTTCATTGATGAAGAAAATGCAGATGGAAAATGAGTACAGAGTCACTGTTTACAGGTGCCAGTTTCTGTTGTCCATTCTGCAGAACAACAGCCTCCCTTTTTCCTGACCAGTTCCATAGATGAAATCTGTGAAAGCCATGGTACACTAATGACCACAACAATCCAAACCATTGGAATGCACCCTGCAACAAACAATGTTCACATAAGAATAAAGAATATTTCAGGGACTAGGACTACCTAGCAATAAATACTGCTAAGAAATATGTGTTTGATCTTCACAATTAAATTGAAGTTATTTACAGTAGTTGCTAGTTTAAAGGTGTTTAAAATGAAGCTTAAAAGTAGTGTGGAACAAAATTAGTCATAATGGCCTGAAACGCATACACACAACTCTGAATAACACTCATGGAGATTGTACACTGCTAGCACACATTAATTTGATGTCATTAAACATTCCTAAAAGTGAAATAATAAAAGAAAGGCTGATTTTAAATTTAATTTTTACAGGAAGAAATAAGTAGATTTGACGATGATTCTTCCACCAGATGAAGTTATGGTTAAATACAGCAAAAATCTGAGTAATTTTCACCAGCAATCCTGGAAGCTAATAAAAAAAGTACATTATCAACAGGATGGGCATAATCTGGAAGAAAAATGAAGAATCCAGAAGATGCTTTTATTCTGCTATTTCTGCTGGCTGTCAACATGAACAGCTAGCTTTGATTTTGGTGCATTTGTCATTGTTTTTACAAGCTGTTATATTTCAAGTCCCTGTGTCATGAATTCTTGCAGAAGACCCTAGTGGAGGTAGATTTATAGAGTATTATGCTTTTTCAATGGATAGCAATTGCAAAAGAAAAGAACTTTAAGAGGCAGGCATAGCTTCCAAAAAGCTTTCACAGCCAAGGCAACTAGGAAGGAAATCAATTGACTGGTTGCCTTCAAAAGCTCCAGTGGAAAACTCCTGTGGAGATCAACTGAAAATTAAAGTTAGTTATGAAAAAACTGAGAGATACCACTTGGGCATAAAGAGATTAGTTGGCACAAGGAAAAATTCTTTTCAGTATGCAACAATTATGCTGAATTTAGTCTATAAAGTAAATTTAAAAAGAAAACTTCGGTTAAGAGCCAAACAGCCTGCAGAAATTAGCAACAGATTTTTTTCGCTCTAGGAGCTAGAGATCACAGAATGATTGACTAATCTGTTCCAGCCTTCAAAAGAGCAGGGGGAGCTCATGTAAAAAAATATGATTTATTCACCAGTTATTAATAAGAAGATTGGAAGCATTGAATACTGAGAAATACAAGAATGTCCTGATTCGTTTCTCAGCTATGTGTGCATAACAACTCCTCTAACTTCAGAGAAGTGCTGGATTTTCTTTGGGCTAGGAGAAGTCAGAATAAGGTATAGAGCTGAACTGAGCTCCCAGGGATCAAATGCACCCTTCTCCAGCTCACGGAGAGCTGAAGGGTGACAGAATTCTCCATGCAGTATTTCATGCCTCTACCACAATTTCCCCTGCAGAGGGGAGGACAAAACGCTCCACCAAGCAGAGAAGCCAGATTTGAAGTGGCAAAAGAGGCTTGAGTTGAGATTTCCCCAGATTCCAGATTCTTCATTTACTCAGACAAGATCAGACAGGCACAGGCATCAGGACACAAGTTCCCACAGTCCTGACAAACCAGGCTCACATCACACATGATGGTCATGCGTCTCTCCCAGCATGTGGGTTTTGTATTTACCTGGATGATCCTTTCTGTAAACTTTTCTTGTTCCTCTCGGTGAAGTCTTGTCTCCTGCTCAAGCTGAGCCTGAAGCTCCTGTATCGATACATTCTGTACAGGTAAAACATGGGAATCCCTGAGCTGATCAGCAGGACAAAGGGATAGGTTTAGCAGAAGATGTGTCTCCGGGGTGTAAAAGAAAGGAAAAAAGAAAAAGAAAAGAACCGCAGGACAGACATCTGCACAACTCAGGGTTATCAATAGTTAAAACCAAAGCACAGTGTGCAAATAAATAGCAATGCCCTAAATCTGTGCGGGAATTTCCTGTGTGGCTTCTGGAAACTAAAGCTGGGATGCTGATGTTACATATTGCATATTCTCTTCAGGCCTCTGCTCTGGGTTTGCACTCGAATAGCTGAGACTCCTGTTTGCAGGATTACGTATTTGGTGGTACATTTCTTCATCATAATACAAGCTATAAAATTTTAACATCTCTGCACAAGATTAATCTAATGCATGTATATTGTACCTAATTACTTACTCATTGGCAACCGTTTTGATTGCGCAGTTAATGGGATAGCATTTAGTAAACCAGCTAAGCATACCTAAGGTCACTTTCTTCAGATACAAGACAGCTCTTTGCACAAGTCAACTTCATGCTGTGATTTCTACTCAAAATAATTACTACAAAAATGTCACAGTGATAAGCTGTGTGAGCCTGATATCTGGCCAAAATAATTAAGTATCCCCCCTTTCAGGTCCAATACTGTTTTAATCTTAATACCTTCAATTTCATGTTCTCATTAAGTTTGGCATCCCATCAACTTCACTCCTGAAAGTTACTTAACTCAGAAATAAAGACCCAAGAAGGCAGAGTCAGATCTCATTATTTATACTACGTTAATTAATCTTGTGGCATTTATACTGCTGATCAGAACTTTCTGTGCCCTTCACTTTGTGTCTCTCACATTGGTGCTAAAACTGATTTATCTGTACAAAAGCAATGCTTGGCTGGGTGCCATCCTCTTCACATGTGTGACCACAGAAAACACTACAGCACCAAACTCTTACTTCCCAGAGCAAAGATGTTTTTAAAGACAGGATTGCTTCAGGCTTCAAAGCGTAATCCCAAATTCTCAGCTGGCCCATGTCCTGCATGCTCCAACCTCAGCAGCTGCAAGAACATAAGGAAGGTCGTGGGACTGCTCTCCTGGGCTGTGTTGCCATTTCCCTGAAGCATCGGCCCCGGCACCCGCCCCCTCCCCAGGCACTCGTCCCACTTCCCAAGAGCAAAGCCAGCAGCTGCTGCTGTTCAGGCCACACAGCCCTTGTTGGAACATTTTGGTTATTCACAGTGTATTTCTCACTGGAACAGACACTCCTCACTCCTCTTCTAGGGAAAAATGAGATAAGGCAAATGGAAGTATCCCAAAAACCACCTGCAGGACCATACTCTGCTGAAAATCAGAAGAGGACCTACATATACTTTCTGGGCCCTATCAGTTCCTTCTTTACTTGAGTCATTTATTGACTTGTGCATGTCTGTTTTGTACCTGAGGAAAAGACACTTCCATCCCTCTGAAAGGTACACATAAAGTGACTAAGAGAACATTATCTGCCTTATCAATTTCATCTGTCTCTGTAATGTGTCTGCAGACATTTTGTAGTGCAAAAGGTCAAAATTTGGTCTCACAAGTAATTTGAAAAGAACTTCTTGTGATGGGATTTGTCAGTTTTGCACAAGCATTTGTAAATTGTTAATTCTCTCATGCAATAAAGGAAAAATTACTTTCATCAGGACTTTCTGCATTACTTTATTCTGATCAGGCTTCTTTAGGAAGATGGCAAATAAAAAACAATGTATCAGTTAATTAATGCATAATTTAAAAAAAAGAGTCTGTTCCTTCCCTCTCTGAATTCAAAATTATTAACTCATCCAAATTTTTAGTAAATATGTAGCCCATGCAAAGCCAAGTTTCAGGGAACTTGGGTGCTAGGATTACATGGTAACTGTGGAATTACTGAAAAGAAATTAAACGTATCATAAAGGCAGATGCAGTATCACGGGCACACTGCGTGAAAATCACGTCACAACTGCTTTGCCTCTTTAAGGACAATACATTTTTGTAATTAAAGTTGAAAAGCAGCTAGTGCATGAATGCAGAGCTGCACACCTTTTTCCTTCCAATGCAACCTGAGAACTCTTCCTAGTCTATAATTAAATACAATGCCATTTCTACCAGATGCACTGGGATATCTGCACTCTTCAAATAATGGGAGGTAAGGCTGCCTAAGTGCCTAATAGATTGCTGCTAAACAATCTATTAGGATAGTGAACGAATAATATTTAGAAATGTATCATGTAATATTTGTGTATGCAGTTCAGGTACCTGGTACTGCACTGATGGATGTCTGTATGTTTATACGTGGAAATCAGTCCCCTATCATACAATCAGCAGGGTATAGTATGTGGCACAACTGTGGTTTTGTTTTGTTCTGTAAAGCAACACTACTACAAAATGGACACAAAAGTTGATAACCTGTTATATTCCGTTCTTTGTTTCCTTTGTTCTCATTAAGGAATGCTACACAAATGGAAAACACCCCGAATATTACAGCCACCACACAACGTACTGACACCACAGAACAGACACAAACTCACTACAACCAGACATACAAACACAATACCATGGGAACTACGAGCTAGTGCTACTCTACCACAGCACCACAGAAACAGCTGCACTCATCCACAGCTCAACACCGACTAATGGTTTCCCATGTACCCCAGTTATTGCATTACCAGATGCACCTCCACTCCTGTGCCCTCAGACAGGCACTGCCAAATCCTTCTGCTCAGTCCTTTTATCTCACCTGTTATCACTCCAGAGCAAGCTAATCCATGCCGGTGTCTTTACCTCAAGAGGACGTGCAGAGAAAAGTCATCCATGCCTGGGGACTTCGCCACCGCTCCCTCACTGTACTGACCCCTTTTCTCCCCTCTCAGTGTTCACAGCTTTTCAGGTTACTTTCCAGCTCACACAATCCCACATTTCTGCCATGACTTGTATTTACAAGATTGTCATCCAAGACAAGGCTGGGTTTTACTTGTCTGTTTTCTCCATTTTACCGTAGCTAATTACAATCTCAATTCGCCTGCAAACTTAATCAATTTATATGCAACAACCATGAACATGAAATTTCATGGAATCTTTCTCTTAAGCTTTTTTTTTCCCCAGAAATGATCAAACAAAATAAGGCCTGAGGAGCCAGGGTAGAATGATGCTCTCCAGCATTTGTGTGCAATTCCAAGGAAGTCAAAAGATGAATATTTTATGCTCCTCCTCTAAAGCTACATTATAATGCTTTGATATTTGGATCTTACATTTGAACACATAGTTTAAAAATTGCTACTTTTTCACACTTTGACAGCTGACCATTGCATGCAACAATCACAAAGAAAGTTCCAGTGCCTTTTGCAATGTTTTTTACATGCAATTCACATCTAACTGAATTTGCAGAGGCTGCTTCTGAAGATGTACTCTTCTTCTCACCCCTTAAAAATAGATGACATATATTCCATTTGCTAGTGTAGAATAGGCAATAGGCAGCTGTGTGATTATTTGTCTATGCTTATATGAAAGGTCCCTGAGTTTGGGAAAACACAGAACACTTTGCTCCAAGTCTTTAAAAATCCATCTCATTGTATGGATAGTATACAAAGCCTCACCAAGTTCAGTTAGGACTCAGATATCCAGATTTACATCATAAAGGGTCTTTTAAGCCATTATATTGTCAACCTCTACAGAACTTTACATAGCAAGAAAGAATACAATACATCAAAGTAAATTATTCTTGCTTCCCCTAATCTTGGTGGGAAGGAATAATCACAGCATCAGTTTATCTTTCTTCTTCCCACAACTTTGCATTGGAGGAATAGTGGACGTAAGACATACAACTTTCTATGTGGTCCTTAGTTGTTGTTGTTCTGTTTGCTTTTTTTACCAGAAGAAAAAAAGTCACAATGTGTAAACCATTCACTGTTTCCTTTCTGGGAAAACAAAATCTTTAACCAGAGAAATGGGTGTGCAAATTTTCAGCACATGACTGGGACCTGCTGCAAAAACCATACAGCTGAAAGGCTCTCACATGGAATTATGAAAATTGCACAGAAACAGCACTAGTTAAAAAATAGAACATTCAAAATGCAGATCAAAATTCTCCTCATATGTCCAAAATGGATCCATACAGAAGTTTTGATTCAAAGCAGGTAGTAAATTGACTTACCTAACTTGCACATCACTGCATCTGGTTGGTCCACGCTTAACCCAGTAATTAACTTAGAGTTATACATTTCATATCGGAGTAAGTAAGGAAAATGGGCAAACATATTAAGAATGGCTTAGAAGAAATTATTCTTCAGTGTGTGCTATTCCTATTTTATTACTAGACCTTGAGGAAAATTTGTTGTTTAAGACATGCTCTCACATTCTCCAGACTATTTGCTTTTATTTTAAATCTCTGGTGACAATTCACCCCTTTTACATGAGTTCCTTTCAGTGGTTCTTTTTCCACAACCTATGAGTGTCAGAGATTTTATGGTATTTTTCTGCACAGAACCAAATGTGCAAGTCTTTAAAAGCCATGTATTAAAATAATCAAAATCTGAAATGCCAGATGCTTTTGCCTTTGATATACACTTGTTCAGGTAAAGGCAGAACTGATATTCCCTGAAGGAAGAGAACCAGGAGATACAGCTCCAAATTAAAGCATCAAATATCAAATACAAGCCATATCTGGTCATTTGAAAGAGTGACATTTTTCTTCTTCAGAATGTCTTCTGAATAAACAGGAGGAGACTGCTTAAGGAAACTGCCTTTCGTTTATGGATATTCCACTGGTAAAATTCACCAGATGAAAAATTATTTACAATTTTCCCACTGCTTTCCATTTGTTGCCGTAGGATGTTTGCTCCATGTTACCTTTTTCAGTTCTCCTGTTTGTTTTAGTCATGGCAATTCTTACTAGTTCACCTGCTTTTTCCTTGGATAGTAAAGAATGATCTCCCCCTCCCACCATAACAGAGTGCTGCTAAAATCATGAATAATGGATCGAACATCCACTCCAATGGGCTCCAGCCTCCCACAACAGCAGCTGAAAGGCTTGTTTCAGCAAGAAAACAAAGCCCTGCTCTTAAGGCAATTTCAAGATATAATTTCCCTTGGACTGGGGCTCTAACCCACCTCCTTAACATGCAAACACATTCTAATAATACTGTTGCACTAACAACTGCAGTGCAAACCCCAAACAATGGCAGATGTTTACAGTTAGGCTACGGGGTAGTTTCAAGCACATGTCTGTCTGCATTTATTGTATTTAATCAAACCATTAGGCTCCCACAGTGCTCATTTTTAAAAATAGAAGAAATTGCTATATGGAAGCTGTTCGGCATTGCTTGTGAAAATTTTAATTTAAAATTCAGCTTGGAAAAAAAAAGATAAATGGGCTTGCTTGAATAAAAAGAAAACATTTTCCTCAGCGAAATGAAATGTGCTGTTTTCATGCTGAATGTCCACACACAGTAAGAAGATCATCAATCAATGTTATCCAGTGGCCAGTATGTACATTTTCACTCCTTAAGTCAAAGCAGATAAAAACTCATGTAGTCATACCCACTGTGGGCATTAAAAGGTTTGAGTCTCCATTTGAAATTTCTGTGGTAATAAAAAGACCCCTTTGGTATTTGAATAGTATTTTTTCCTGCTCATTCATCTGGAACAAAAAAAATTAGCAGTTTTTGCTAGTGGAGTGTATGAAATAAAAAAAATTGTATTAAAATAATTAAATTGAATAATGAAACTAAAATGAATAATGAAATTAAAAATGACAACTTCCAAAATTATTTTGATAAATCTGCTTCACTTAGGTTTGACTACTACAGATCTTAAGATTTCCACAGGCTGCTGACCCACTGAAAAGTTTTAGCATAAAGCACTGTAATATTCTTTGTCACTTAAGTAATTGTGACTGAAAAAACACCTTAGTCTTTCACATTTTCTCAAGTGAGACTCTTTGAGCCCCAGCCTTGCTCACATTTTGAGCACATCAGGTTCTAAACTGGTTCTTCTCTACCTTTGATTATAATTACTGGTTTGTTCCTTGTCAGGCTATGGTGTGAAAACTGTCCATCCTCTGTTCAAGCACAGTTTGCTGTACATATCTTATACATCATCCCATCCTGGGAGAGGGAAAAAAAAAGGTATTGTGCCAAAATTAGCCAAATCCCTAATCCTAACAGAGGCCTTACATATACAGACCTTAATATGAAAACAACACTGATCTAAGATAAGGGGGAACCAATAAATATGACAGAATTTAAACAGAAATATTGCAATGAAATATTGCTGGAGTAAGTTTCTGACTCTATCTACCATAACTATGGAGCAATATCGATTTCTGATTGCAAAGGGATCCGTGCTGGACAGCAAGATTTCTCTACCTCATCAGCCCCTTTCACAGGTGAGGAAGAATTACTTTACCCTTCAGTGAGAGGCTTATGGTGTCCTGGATTTATCAGATATCCTTCCTGAGGTCTTTTATCACTGTTACAAGTGAAAAGTTGGAAAAGACGCTGCTAAACAAATTTATTGTTCTAATCCTACCAAAACTCTGTGCTGTCAGGATATTTTAAACCAAACCAAACAAAACCAGCAAAGAATTACCTGTGTTAAGATGAAGGGCCACCCTTCCTTTTAATATTCAAGACATCACCATGCTGTTTGGCTACCAGCTGCCCTGAAGTTTTTATCTTCCTACCCCTGGTTTCTAGGTCTTGCAATTGTTTACTTGCAAACCCAGCTGCCCCAGCCAGCACCCAGACTCAGTTAGGGGTTTCAGATATATTAAGGCTTCTTCGTGTGTCTATAGAATTAAAAACATGTTAAAACTCATCCCTCACTAGAAGCTACTCTAATCATCACAGTTTCAAGAATTGGCTTCCCAGAGGCCAGCAGAAAAGTTTCTCACTGCTCCAAGTCCACCTTTATTGAGACAGAGTAGAATTGTTTTCTTCATGACCAATTGCAGTGTATGGACAACCGTGCTCATGAGAAAGCAGCTAAGGAGGTGTTTACTGAGGCAGACATGGCCTCTGCATGAATGAAGATTCAAATAAAAACTGGTTGATGTTTTTGACAAATGGAAAAGTACTCAACAACCCAAACAATGGAGAATTATGCTTTAAATAAGCTTTTTTGGAAACTGCAGGGTGGTATATTCCCTGTTGAGAATCACCATGCACACCAGCATTTACTGACAGGAAAAATGCAAAGCAATCTCTATCTGTAGACTTTCCAGATTTAAGGTGAAATCTGGAAGCATGATTGAATATCAGGGATTACAATATCTTCTGGACGTCTTTCACTTCTATACTCAGTTGTAGTGGGTCCCTGAGCTGTACTTTCGCCCTTGGCAAAGCTACTGGGAGCAGGGTGATGACTTCAAAGTTAGGACCGATTTGCTTCCATGGAACTGCACGGGGCAAATGAGATCAACCACAAATTTCACAACAGGGGTGTCATATTTGATCTAAATTGCTCCCCCAGCCCCTGGCTTCTGCTACTCATCTCCTGGCTAAGGCAGCAGGAGGCAGTGAGTACGATGGACTGCTTTGCTGACCTCTAGACTGAAACAGCCCTTGTCTCCTGGCCTGTAGAGTTTAATGTCTCCATCAGCTCTGCGGTGTGGGTCGATGGTGGCTCGCTGGTGGCGAATCTCTTGCTCCTCTCCACGATCTTGTTTGAGCTGCCACTCCATCTGATCCCTCAGTTTGGACTGTTAGGTGCATGGGCGGTTTATAACAAAAAAACAAAAGGACAGGAGGGAATAAAGAAAACAAAAATGGGTAAGGTAGACGACTGAAAAACTACAAGACAAAGAAAAGCGTGAACAGAAAAAACAACTTAAATACAGTGGCATAAGAAAGTGAAGAGAACAAAACCAA
This sequence comes from Corvus kubaryi, assembly GCF_017639235.1. NCBI lineage: Eukaryota > Metazoa > Chordata > Aves > Passeriformes > Corvidae > Corvus > Corvus kubaryi. Next base: position 6,934,687 of record NW_024580666.1, on the reverse strand, counting down.
AATGAGGATGAGCAAAATGATGGGCTGAAACATCTGAAAAGCAAAAAAGAGAAAGAGAGGAAAAAAGAATGCAAACACTGGTTATGAGGCGCATGCAATGAGGATGCATGAGTCAAACCAACAGCAAGCATACAAGTCATGAAGGATATGGGACACAAGGCTCTTCCTTCCTTACTTGTGCGGTGCAGAAAAGCCATATCCAGTGTGGCAGTTGTGGCAGTTTAGACATGCGCCCATGGGCAACGCTTTAGGCAAGGCAGTCCTTCGCTGGCTACAGAGCTTCTCACTCGCTGCTCGGTTAGGGGAGTGAGCTGTAAGCAGGCTTTTCAAAACACATCACTTAGAAAACTGCATTTGGTTGGGTTCTTTTGGCAAGGCTTTTGAGAACATGCCTGACCCTTTTACAAGAGAGCATAATAAAGACCTCCTCACATTTCTTAGCAAGGCTTCTAATTTACATTCATCAGAATTTTTTGTTTTAATTAATCACCTCTTTCATGGGGAAACACTGCTGTTACCGACAAAAAGAAGACAGATCTCTTTAACACCAATGGATTAGCCTTTTTGCCACGAGGAACCGCCTCTGAATCAAAGGAGTTGTGCAAATAAATAAAAGAAAAAAAACCTATAAAGTGTTTGTTTAACATTACACACTTAATACACTGCGGGTCTGAAATCATAACAAAGCAGCTGTGAGGAAAATTAGCTCTAGGGTAGCAATTGCCAGAAAGAAAGAGAAACGATAAACAGAAAGAAGGCAAATAAAAAGCTGACCTACCTGGAAGTCGGTGATCAATTCCTTCCCCAGGTTACCAATGGGAGAGTCTCGGGACATGGATGTCATTGTGGATAGGAAACTGGAAGACTCTGTGAGATGGGGAAGAGGAGAGAGGTCCTCCATCTGCTCCTTAAGGCCCTCTCCAATGTGATCAACCTTTTCCAGGAAGGTCTGAAGCTCCTTCCGGAAAGCTTTCATCCTGGAGTTGACAGTGTCCAGTAGCTCTGGTTCATGCTTATCTTCTCCCCTTTCCTCTCCACTTCTGAAATCCTGCTCGGTGGACGGGCTGCTGGTTACATGCACCTTTGCATCATAAATCAAGCTGTCTGTATCGGTGATAAGGCGCTCCACAGTCCTTTCAAGTTGCTCAGCCTCACGTTTGATGTTAATTAATGACTCGGTGTCCTCTTTCACTCTCAGGAACTCGGCAGAGCACAAGTCGCTGACTTCTGATGGCTTCCCACTCCCAAAACCCGAAGTCTTCTCATACACTTCTTCCGAGTCACTCTCGCCCCCAATGGGCCCCTCTCTCTTTGGCTGTGGTGGACGACCATCTTCACTATCGCTCTCTTTTTTCCCAGCGTCACTGTCAGCGTCACTGTCCCTGGGGCTGGAAGTGCGCAGGCCCAGGTGAGAGGCAAGATCATAACGCTGGACGTTGGACATCAGGACCCTGTTCTCATACTGGAGCTTCATCACTTTCCCACTCAGCTCATTGATTTGTGACCTGGCCGACTTCAGCTCCTCTTGCAAGGTCCCACCACCCTTGGATGCTGTGTCATCCAACCAGCCTGGCTCCTGGCCTGGCTCAAACTTGAATTTGTTCAGCTCATTCGTTAGCTGCTTGTTGTGATCCTCGATTTCAGAGATTGACCTCCTCAGCAGCTCTGCTTCCTCTTCCACAAACTGCAGGTGCCTGCGCAGCTCTGTGGCTGACTCCACAGAGTCTCCGTAGGGCGAGGTAGGAATGCTTGAAACGTGGTCCCTGCTGAGACACTCTTTTTCATATTGGCACCTCATATCCTCCATCTCAGCTTTAATCCCCCTGTTCTCCACCTCCAGTTCCACTATTTTTCTGCCCAGTATGTTGGCTTCCTCCTCCACCAACTTCAAACGAAGCTTCAGCTCAGCCTCCCTGGTGCTGGGTGGGCCCCCTGCTTCCCCAGTAGGCAGGGGACTGTCCACGTCTCCATAGACGGACTTGTACTTCTGGAGCTCCTGCTCCAGTTCATCCTTCTCCCTCCCCAGTTTAGCCATCTTCTTACGCATCAGTGCTGCCTCCTCTTTGGCAAACTGGAGCTGGCACTTCAAATCAGCGCTGTCCTCCTGCCAGGAATAATCACCCCCCGTCCCAAGATTATATTATAATAGAAGCACAACCAGCAGCTTATTTTCCAAAATCTCCACCTCCCCATCCTCTGAGCTGTATCTGTTAAGTATGCAAACAATACACAGACAGAGCTGCGCAAACCACACAGTTGACACATTTCGTGGCTTGGTCTTGGTTAAATTGGCAAAGCAGCTTGATCAGAGTTAAAGAGGGAGGAAAAAAAAAGTGTGCTTGTGCAAGTGTTCAGTGATGCAAGAGTGCCAGCACAATGTTTTTTCTCAAATGCTGAGCAAATTTTGTGGAAAATAATGACTCAAATGAAAAGGCTCCATGATTTGCTGGCACTTTTTGTTCCATTTACCTTTAATGACTTGTTCCCCTTTAGCATCATGGAACAAAGACTACTCAGATTAATTTGCTCATCATAATCTCAAATTTTGGGCTCCTTCAGCTAGAACGCACAACAAAGGTGTGCTGAACTGCGTGGTTGCCTTGAAACGTGAAGACTTTAATTATTGTGATCTCACGATGCTATGAAATAGACGGAGTTCCTAACTTGCTTTCCAAATAGGAAACACACTGTTGTCTCTACTGCTGTCATTATTAGGACAGAGCAGATTGTGATCTGTTTCTGGGATGAACAACTGTTCACAAGGGAGATTGGTGAAAACATGTGAAAAAGGGAAGAAAAATTCATTAAACCGTGTTTACATCCAAATCCATCCCATGTGAAAACCTGCATTTTTCAGGAAGTACCAGGGTGTTGAATGACTGTTAGGGGTTTTTTGTGTGTGTTGGGCATTTTAAAGTACTGCATCTCATCTCAGATGAAAACTCCAGTGTGTATTGTGCTGAAATAAGAGACAAGGTTAAGTAAATTCTAAGCCAATGAACAATTTCTTTGCATGAATTGCTTTCATGAATTGTCATGGAGATACAGGCACTTGGCCTCAAAAGAGACACATTTATCAGCATTAGCAGTATAATGGAAGGCAGGCTTTGAAAGATGATCTCTTGAGACAGCAGATTTTATCGTTGTTGGTAGGCCATGTGGACATATGTGCAATTATATATGGAAACTTCATTTTGGTCTCCAGAGCACTCTTATCTTTCAAAAGCACCATTTTGTTATAATTCCTAATAATGGAAGCCAAATTCAGAGGAAAACATGACTGACTTTAATTGTTCACTCAGATCAGGCTGTGAAAACAAAAATTACAAAACTAATTACAGCTCAGCAATCTGAGGAAATGTTTTAATTTCTATAGCACACACCCTGGCACATTGGTCTTCTATGTTACCTAGATTAATTTGCCCCATTCTATTTACATATATACTAATTATGTCTTAATTTAAGCTGTTAATAACTAAACAGACACAAGAGTTATTGGTTGTATACTTCTGAACCGAGTCAGCTTTCTGATTGATGCTGCTTGCTGTACTGTTGTGACTCTAAAATGCTAAATAGAAAAAAAGTTAACTTACATGTTAATAACATGGTAGAGGTAAAAAATATTCAAAAATATTCAATGTGTGATTTTCGTTGATTACCAAGAGTCAAACACAACTGCAATCAGCTCATGGGTTGACTAAAATTTTGGTCATTGTGTTTCTGGCATCAGAAATACAAGTTTTAAATTAATTCAAGCGAGGTGCTTATGACTGATTAGAAGCAGAGCCTCTAGAAGATGGGCTTTCTATCCTCTCTATTGTCTCCTTGCATACACATTCCTCTTTTTCACAATATTTATAAATTGCTTTTCTCTTTATAACTCAAAATTGCAAATTAAGAATCAAAACCTGGCAAAATCCTGTGAAGCCTCTGATGGAGTCACTCTGAATTTTGATTGCTCTGGCTGGATAAGGCTGTATGATTAAAGCATCATCTTTGGCCAGGGCTGTACAACACATTACCTCTGTTTTTCCTATCACAGTGAATCAGTTTATCCCCAGAACTCTAGGTTTTGCTTCTAGGGAAATACAAAGACCACAAGGAAAGTTACAGCCAGACCAGTGCTGCACATCAGAGCTCACAGGTGGGATGATTACTCCTGGTTATTTATTTATCTGTTAATAGCTGATCTGACATTTTCTTTATTCTGCCTTTGCAATCCTGCATTCTTTACCCAACTTCTTGTCTGTCTGTGGCTTCAAGAGCCCAGCCATCAATGGCAGTAGCTGGTGCCTGGCACCTCCCTGGCTGCAGGCAGCTGGAGCGATGCCTGAGGGAAGGGGCAGCCTGCCCCCATCCCTCTGCTCTGCCTGGGAGCACCAGGGCCCCGCTCCCACCCTGGGGTCAGAGGGAGCTTCAGCCAGACGCCCACTGCCTTTCAAACACCAAAAATAACAGTCCCTGAGCCGCACTTGGGACAACGCACTCAGCGTTTTGAAGCTTTTGAAGAAAAGGGAAAGGCTTCGATGGGTTTAGGGTCAGGGCCCCAGTGTTTTTGCTCAGCATCACTGCATGACTCAATGCATCTGTGGAGTTAGTGTGCTATTATTGCAGGACAAAACCACTGTTAGCTGCTTTAATGGCATTACTTTATTGCCAGGTTTTGTCTTAGCAATTTTTTTTTTTTAAAAAAGGATCAAATGTTTAACTTTTGGTTTTTTGCAAGAGCTGAAACAAGCAAGATTTTTTTTTATTAAACAAACACAAGCCTCATACAAAACAACAGAGCTGATGGATGTTAATCTCGCCTACTAAATATGGATCCCATCTGGAAAGGTGAGAAAGCTCTAGATCTTCCTCGCTTCCCTGCCGGGGAACATCCCATTCCCCTGACAGCTTTTTTTCCAAAGGAAAAGAATGGTCAGGAGAGGTTTATCAGCCAGATCTAAGCATGCCAGAAGGGTGGGACTCCAACCTTCATGCATCTGTCCCTCTGAAACTTTGTGTACAGAAATATCAGTGATTTCTTGATCAGTTGAAACCAAGCAGAATCAGTGAGAGGGTGAGACACCCACACAGGCAAGCAGAGTTTTGACACGTAAGGAAAACGAAAGAGAGGCCAAATCACTGAAATTAAGAATAGTTCATTATTAGTTAAATCATGAATGAAAAGACAGGAGGGGGGAAAAATAAGAGGGAGAACAACCTTTCCATGTTTTTGGAGGAACAACAGGCTCATATCCCAGGAGCCGAATATGGGCTATGGCCTCCTGACTGTATTAAACATCCAGTATGTGGATGCTTTCCTAAAATGTGTATGTAGGACAGATCATATAGAAAGAAAAGAAGGAACAGCAGTGCAAAAATGTGACAGTCATGGTGCTCAGTCATGGACTTTAAGAGATCATTAAGGATAAATGGGAGTTAATCATTACCAATGGTGATTATTTGCATGCAATTGCACTGTGGCTCTGCAGGGCAATTCAGAAGGATGTTAATGGGTAAAAAAAGCAGAAGGAAAAAACCCGGATCCCTCCCTACAGAGTCTGCTGTCTAATTTAGACAAATGTAGAATGTGGAGATAAAGAAATGAAATGTATAGGAAATAAATTAACTTCATTATGCAATGTAAATGCATAATGGTGTGAGAGATGTGATGAGAATGAAGAGCTGATCAAAAATTCCCCAATATAATATTTCTTTTCTGGCAAGAAGACACAAAGCTAGATAGAGGCCAACACCATCTCCTCTACCACCACCACCAGCTCAAGGGAACTGCCAGGCAGAAAACTGGTAAGCGGTTTTGGGGTTGCAAGTCTGACGACAGGGCAGTACAACCAGCACCCAAGCATCTGGCTGAGTGCCAGCTCTCCTACCTTGCGCTGGAGAACCACTTTTCTTTGTGTTTTGCCTGGTGCCTGGTATTTTCCAAGAAGTTCCGTTTTGCAATTCTGCTGAATAAAAACTTTTTTCTTCAATACTGCAGAGGGGGGTGAGTGCTACTATGAGTTCTGCTTTTACACAACTTCAAGACAATCAGCTTCATGGGTATTATTTACTTGGTGTGCCCTGTGGTGGGTGTGATGTTCCAGCTAATTTTCATGACGAGCTCTCAGTAAGTAAAAACACCAGTCTTGTCACATGCTATACATATCTGTAATCATGTGGATGCACAGAATCTAAGTTTAAGGCCTTCTCAGTCACAAAACATATAATGGGTGTTTGAACTCATTCTAGGTATTTAGGGTGTCTGTCCCTGAAGAGCAGCATTTTCAACCTCCTGGGCTGTGTGTGTACCAACACTTTTGGGCCATGCCCCAGAACCTGGCATGTCTTTGACCGAGTCAGGTGCTTGCTGTGATGTGCCCTGATCTCAACCAGCAAATACCTCTGAATGGATGCCTGGATTTGGAGACAGCTCTGGGTAATACCCTGGAGTTGGGAGATAGCCAGGACATGTACATACAAGCTAGGCCATGTTAGTATATAGGGTTCTTTCTCCGTCTCTTCTACCCTAAAGAATTGGTGAAGAAAACTGAATGGCTCCCTTGCAGAGTGCTGATGCAATGGTTTTCATTTCCAAGCCCAAATCCTTTGCTTGCAAGAGTTACGATGTGTGTGTAGAGGGTAAAGGTTTTTCTCCCCATGTGGCTTCTGGGATCACTTCTCTGTGCTGTAAGTAGTGCTGAGCTCTCACTTGGTTACTCAGTTAATTTTGTGAAGTCGTTTTTAAGGCTTTCCAAGGCAAACTACAGCTGCTCTTGATGCCTGGATTTGGGAGGAGGAAGTAAGCACGAGAATACATTCCCTTTGAACAGCTCTGTGTTTCCAGGAATGAGGAAAGGAAGGACAGTGCTGCCCACAAACCCCTATGGACACAATCATGGCTGCATGTAGCTTCATCTGTAATTTGTGTGTGTGTGGGCATGTGTATATATTTCATCCATATATCTTACATACTTGCAGAAAAATAAACTCTCTGACCTGACTGATGACTTAAATAATTCTCCGCAGCAAGTGCCGCATTTTAAGGTATGATTAAGGCATGCTTCTGTCATCTTGGCGAGGACACTCGGTCTGCTGTGTTCTGGGAAGGCAGGCTGAAGTGCCCTGGCCACCACAATCCCCCAGTATGCCCACTCTGCTGCCTGCCCTACAACCTCAAGTTCAACATATTGTAGTGATTTATTATGGTTTCTGTTACAAATCAATGGATTTTAAGACTAGACAACCCATAGGTCTCGGCTGTGTACACCGAGCCTGCCAAGGGGGCAGCAGGGGAAGTGCATCCCTTCACTAATGAAGGCACAATGTCTCTCTTGGCTCCTTTCCCGGTGAGGTGAAATACTATCCCCATCTCTCTGGCTATAAACAGTAACTGTGTAGGTGCTGGGAAAAGCTTTAACTCCTACAGTCAGCACAAAAAGCAGAGGAAACAGGGCAGACTGCTTTCCTGAGAAGGACTGACCTATGAGATTCCAATAAAATTGGTGTCCAAAGAGAAACTGAGTGGGCATCTTAGGCTCTCTGTTGTACCTCAGCTTTGGGGAGCACAAGTTCGTGCAATATCAGGAAAATCAAACCCTGGGCTGCGACACAAGAGCTCGCGAGGTGTCGTTGCAGTGTGTGAACTGTATTCCTGCCAAGACACTCATTAGCACAAAGTCTCTGGCACAGTGTATAAATTTAGTTAGTCCCTGAGCTGCGATCCAATTCTTTTGTGAGGCAAGGTGATTTGCTCTTCTTGTAGAAAACCTGCAGCCTGAATCAATGGATACAAGCACAGTGAGCCTGAGAAGCTGCACGTTTTAGAGACTGCACTTGTGTCCTAAATTGCTTCTGCATTATCTCTGGGAGGTCTCAGTAGATTAAGGCCTAATTGCACTCTAGTTAGTATACCCAATGGCCCTGTCAAAACCCATAAAAACAAATTTTGAGTTCTATCACGTGATTTTGCTCAAAGTTGCATGTTCATGGAAACCATACCTGGGTAAATGTCTTTTTTTCTTTGTGGATTTCTCTGCTGCCTCTCCTCTTCAGGGAACTCTGCAACAGAAGCAACACCGAGTTATTGATAAGCTAAACACAAAGCCTGCAAGTTTGGCAGGTCTCACCACTATACAATTAATTTAGGAGAAAGAAAGAAAGAATATGTTCCTGTGCAGCTGGGGATTAATTTTTTCATAATAATCCTTAAAAGAACAAGATGATTGGTGCTTGTCAGTGAATCTTTTAATACTCAGAATTTCCCACCAAAGCAAGGAATAAAATTAGTTGAAACTTCACAGAGGGGGAAACATCCCCCCCTTTTTCTTCTGTGGACCACCACAATTTTTGGATAAACTTTCTTTTTGCATGGGGCAATGATTCATGTTTGATTAATCCAGGGCAGAAGTCCAAGTATCTTACTCACAGTCAATGTGAAACACATTGTGGAAACCTCAGAGGAAAGCAACCCCCCAAAAAATAGGCAAGGACAAGCTTGTTTAAGCTATGTGGCATAACACTGTTTGTTAATCTGTGCTAGCAAACATATTCAGGAGCCCAGATAAAGACTAGATAATTCTCCAGGTATTTTTGAATTTACTTCATAAAATCAGATTTGATTGGTTTTGCAAATCTTTATATCCTTTTATAAGCAAATATTCTTAAGATATGGAAATGATGTCATCTTCACTGAGAAACCTCTCAACACCCAAATGGAAAAGCAGAGTTTTCCTGAGAAGTGAGAGGTGGAGCACCATCAGGACGTTACCAGTGTTTGCTTGTGTGTCAGGACTGGTGTCCAAAGTGATGTGAGCTGGGCCTATTTAGAAAAAGCATACATTTGACACTTTTCAGGTTGAGGTATCAGAGGGGATCAAAAGGTATTAGATAAAAAAGAAGCAAGAAGCTGGAAACTTTGGAATTTGAATTCAAAGCAGGCCGTGTTGCTCTGTGTCCAGAGCCTATACTCCCCAGATCACCCTGGTATTCTGGCCTCTTTTATTTACTACTTCTGTTTATATTTGTCCTGTGGGGGACAATTTCGAACTGAGGTAAAGCCTGGACTCTCACGGGTTGCCCACAGTATGCCTCTCCTCTGGTCCAGGTGATGGAGCAGTGTCCCTGGATCAGCGCCTGCTCCCATGTCAGATGGGCTAAATCCCAATCTCTGTAACCCACACTGACCCAGCACTGCAACGCATGGGCCCAGCAAAGAGGAAGAGAAAGGAGGGAGAGGCATCCTGTTAATTAGCTAAGTCCAGTCTTGTGCCCAACCATGAGCTGGCAGAAAATGCGATGTGAGCTCAGGGACCAGTGCACACACCCTATACAAATTCAAACCAAAAGCTTCCCCTGGCTTTGTAGTTTCTGCCTGTTCAGCTATGCAGCTACTGCACATTATAATTATTGCACACAAAGACAAATCTCTCCTTCTACTCTTTGTTATACACACACAAGTAGCTAAAACCCATTCATACACAGCACCATATGCCCAAGACATACTACAGTTTATTTTTGCTAATCTGCTCTCTACTTTAATCCAGTGATTTCCTATAACTAATGAAGCTGAGTAAGAGGAATGTCTTTTTCTGGATACTGAAACAGTTTGATTTAAAAAGACTTTAAACACTAAAGTCATCATATAAAAACCTGTTACACAAGCTTAGGCAGGATAAACAGTTACTGTTTTCTCTCTCTTTTATTTTTTTTTTTAATATGGTGTTGTTCTGGAAGCATATATGTAACTGAAAGCAATCAGCAGTCAGCAGCATCACTCCCGGGCATGCAAGAGGGGTCACTATGGTTGAAGAGATATGGGGCATAGCCCTGATCCTCACATTCACTTCTTTTCCATGTGGCTTCAAGCAAGAACAGCTTGAGTGAAAGGAGGTTGTCTGGATACTGCATTTAATTTGTAAGATCTTAGATTCAGGGATGAGGCTATCAGTAGACATCTCAATGCCCAGTTATAGCACGTAGCTACTCATCATGCTAGAAATGAAAAGCCTTGTGCCAAATGCTAAAAACCGCTTGCTCTTACCTATAGGCAGAAAACTACACTTAGACACATGCAGCTTGAGAAGCTAGAGGGTATAAACACAGGGACTATGATGTGCAAGACAAAGTAATGAAGACTTTGCTGTGTAATACAGGATAATACTTGGAAAACAAGGGGAAATGAATTAAAATTTAGGTAGATGACATGGATCACAGAGAAACAGGTAGGTAGCCATCCATCTTTGGAAACTGTAAGCTCCCCTCCTCACTGAAACAATAGATTTCACAGATCCAGACTAACAGGTTTGTAACATACTGCCCTAGATGAGGCCTCATTTTAAGCATTTTCACACTGTCCCATTTGGATTTGCTTAAGAACAACCTTGTAATCAGTGCTCAGGTGGGAGACTGCTTTGTATTTCTGTAAGGCAGAGACTCAACCTTAGGCTGAGTCTGTCCTTGGTGTAAGAAAAAGAAGGGAATATTTACCCTTGGGGACTGCCAGTGGATTACAGGGAGAAACTTCCCTCACAAGTATCAGTGGACGACTTGAACACAAGCATGGCAACAAGGGCCTGCCTGGCCATAACTCCCTAAGCCCTGTATGAAAACAAGGCAAGATCTCCATTTCACCACTGTGGGACCAGGCTGCACGTGTGTATGAAACACCAACCAACACAGCTGCTGTTTTAGCTGGACTAAGGGCAGAGGATGCTGCTGCTAAAAGTAGGTGGAATGTGCTACAAGCTTAAATGATTTAAAATGTAAAATGGTCCAATAAATGAGCATTTCTCTTTGATGTACAGGAGATTGGCATCTGAAGCTGATATGAATCAAGGCTAGAAGGAACATTTCTATACTACTTTCTATACTCAAGAGACCAACCAGGGTTGGCTGTCTATCAAAAAGTCTTTCAATAATGGTTAAAAAAGATTTTATTAGTCCTTTGGTTAACATAGTCTCTTAAGAAAGTGGTTACTTGTGCAGACATTTCCTACTCTACAGTCTTACTGCAATTTGTTGATGGACCTCTTGGCTACCAAGGAGAGCTAACATATGGGGGCCCAGTGTTTTAAAAGTTAAACTTCCCAAAAGATTATTGGATGTATGGATTACAATATTAACAGCGGGAAGAGACATTATTATTTTCACTCTCCCTAGAAGCCTAGCACGGACAGGAAGAGGTAATTTGCATCTTCTGGTGAATTCCATGTTTAACAGGTGGAAGAAGAATCCTGCAAACTGAGCACTGAAAGCAAGACTACCCACGGGGGAAACAGCAAGCAGGAGTCAATACACTGGAATTAGAGGTTGAGCAAAAAATGGAAATAAAATTTGAGTTAAGAGCAATTGTACATGTAAACACATGATGGGCCCCAAGTTCTCATACTGAAGCAAGTGCCGAGTAGGATGAGAATAGAGATGTGAACAGGCATTGGTAGAGAAGGATTTGGAAAATGAGAGAACCAAGAGTCCCTAAGAGCTGACATCTTGTCACTTTATTCACTGCTGCTTAGAGGAGCAAGTAATTTGGGTGGCAGTCTGGCAAGCGTGGGCTTGCTATCATATGTGCATCAAACTGAACCTGCAAAATCCAGTAGTCAGTCACTGAAGTGACAACGTCTGCAACTCAAAAACAGAGAGGCTGGATTGGAAAGTCCAGCCCTGAGGGCAGTTTCTATTACTGTGATGTGTGAGGAATTATGCACCAGCATCACTGGTGCTTATGAGCTGTATAAATAATGTTCTGTGTCAATGATGGCTTGCTACCGATTGCTTTGAAATGGATAATCACAATTTTCATTTGCATTCATTAGAGGATACTGCCTGTGAGGGATCTGACAGTATTTAAAAAAAATATGCACAAGTAACCAAATCCACTTACTCCAAATCCAGCAGTAGGTGAAGCAGACCACTTGCAGATTACTGCAAGGCTAACAGCTTCAGAGCTGCACACTGGCATTTCATAACAAGAGCTAAATTCTTGTTAGCTGTTGGGCCCTCTCATGTTCAAGAATGAACAAACCATCCAGAGAGACATGATCTCTGCCCCACAGAATGTGACTCATTAAGAGATCTTGCCAATGGACCAACTTTTTAATAGCACTCTCCAAGACACACCAGTGATTTAAACGAAGGTAATTCTGCTTGGCATCTATGTGAATCAGAAGAAAACCAGATCCTCATGTTAACAGATGGTCAGAAGGTGGATTTATCCCCAAGAGATGTAAACCAGTGTTCATTAACTGCACCACTAATCACTGCTCAGGAACACTTCACTGCACATGTTTTCCAGGCACTGTGCAGGACTGCATAGGAAGATTCTGTCAGGAGATAAAAAAAGACAGGGATCTCCATGCTCCTTCTCCAGCAAACCCCATCCACACAAATGCAGCTCTGCTGGTCACTGCAGGCTGTTTCCCTCTTAGCTTTTTGCAGCTTTGGATTTGCTAGACCCTGACATTGAAGACGTGCGTGGTTCTGCTTCATCTCACTGCTTTAGAGCTATCCCTGTTTGTCCAGTCTTGTACATAAAGAAAAAACCCTTTGTGCAGAGCTCTGGCACTCTTAAATCAGTGATGAGTAAACACTTCTAAGAAGAAAAGAACATGACCCAGATGATGACCAGGACTTGTTTCTTTAGGAGGGGCAGATTTCAGCTATCACACTGCACCGTCCTGTACTGTTACCTGTCCACTTGGGGAAAGGAAGCATTTCCCATTTCTGTAGCAACATCCCTTATTTAAGGTAGAACAGGGTGGCTTTCCATTCTTTCTTGAGGCCTGAAGTGTCGACCAAGTATTCGACCGAAGTTTTGCTTTGCTGCTATCCCATGCTTCTGCATTACAACGGCTGTGCAGTGAAAGCACAGTGGCAGCCTTTTCATTGGGAACTCTTGTACATATCTACAGGATGGTTAACGGAACTGGAAAGTACAATGAAATTCTAATTGCTTTTCAATTGCTGTAGGCCCTTGAAAAAGATATCTCACCAAGCCCTGATAAAGCTGTGCTTGACGCAAGTGATCTATATCTCCATTCATTCCCATGTGTGTTTCATTTACTAGAAACCTCTAAATACGGTGATATTCATCATTCACATGACCTAATAAAGCAAGCTATGTCTGAAATACCATAAGCATTGCAGTTCAGGATAAAAGGCATCCCTTGAGTAAAAGAGTAGAAAAGCACACTAGCTTTCAGCACCAGCTTAAATTTCCCTAACGCTGCATTACTCCATTGTCCTAAGCTTATGAATAGGGGCTTTGGAGGAGCCTCTTTCTTTTGCCTCTTACTACGGACACACAGCACTGTCTGTCTCATGCGGCTTCCTGGTGCCCTTCACATGCACTCTGTGATATTAGCTGCCTTGGTGTTTACAAATAATGTGGTGTGACAGGTCTGGGAGCGTGCTGGGGAGGGAAGCAGCAGGTTTGCACCTGCTCTCTGAAACCCTGGAAGGTTAGACAGCAGCTCTCAGGAGGATGGGAGACAGCTGGGCTGCCTCTGTGTTCAGCTCACAACACACCATTTCATTTAATATTTGGTCAGTGGAGGCTGATGTGGGGACCAGAAACCAATATAATAATTCTTATTAATATAATAATTACTAAATAATTATGAAAACAATTGGTAAAGGATATAGCCCAGTAATATAATAATTGTTATCAATATAATAAAATAAATCCTTCAATAGACAGCTGAGATCCTAACCACTAATGTGTATCACTGTCCTACACAGTTCTTCTGCCCAAACACTTCCTAATAACTTGTTAAATTCATTAAAATATATTTTAAAAATCCCTCTCTGTCCCATTTTGTTAAGATATAAAATATCCCAATTGCACTACATTTTTCACAATACATAAAGAAAATTATAACACACTGAGACCAGACTTCTCTTTTTCATGGGGGGTCCTTTTTCAGGTGAAGGAAACTAGCAGGAAGCCAGGCAGATGATTACTGTGCTGCCTTTTTCCCCTCCTGCTACACTAGTAGAGTGACACTCATGTGCCAGGAGCAAACATCCCTCCAAGCCTTGTCATTTTTCCACTTGTGCAGCTATTAAATGTGAGTTCTGCACACTGTGCCCGTTCCTTAACCCCACATCATGGACACATATGCTAAACCTCCGCCTGGGCACCACCTGAGCCTGAGGAGGAAACCACTGCCGCCACATCCCTCACAATTCCACCAGGCAGGAGTGGCATCCATGCCAACCGCAGCAGTGCGTTGCTGCCAGGCCTCTGCTGCTGCATCTCCCACCCTATTATGCCTGTAATGCCCATGGTAACCATTGCTAGGACCACCAGCCCCCTGCTCCCCACTGGCACAGGAGGCAGGAGCAGCACCCCAAATTCCTACACATCAGCTAAGCTGTAGTGACCGAGCACCAGCCCGCAAAAGGGAGCCATGTCAGTCTGCACCCCTTTGGGAAAGAACTTGTGGAAGAGTCAGGCTTAATCCGAGTGGTATGTGCTGTGCTGACACTGCCTGAGCCCTCTAATTACCTCGTTAGTGTAATCCTGTAGCAGACAGCCCGTGAAAAATGTGCTGGGCACTGTGTACACACAGAAGCAGACCTGTCCTGAAACAGCTTGGCAACAGGAACAGTGCTCATCGTCAGCCACGAAACCCTACGGAATGACACACGCGTGGTGCTCATAGCCCAGGCAACGCTTCAGCATGCCCAGAGGGAAACGGTGTCGCTCACAGTGAGGGCAGGCACCCAGCCAGCCCCTTGGCCAGCAGTGCCAGTGCGGGCTCCCTTCTCCACCTCTCTGGACCAGACAGGGGTTGCAAAACTCCCTGAGAAGATGAAACAACTTGTTCAACTTTTTTTAAGTCTTTTTCTTCTCTCTTGTGATGACTCTTACTGTGGCAGCCTGGGCAAAACAGACAACCGGTAGAAAAAGCAGTCCATGACATACCTGCCCTGCCATCCACCATCCACCTCGCACTGCTTGGCATCAGCGGCATCACCCAGTGCTAAATGCAAACTGCCTGAAAATAGAGGCCGACTGCCCTTCCCTCCTCTTCTCCATGAAAAAATGCTTCCCCAGAATGCTTTACTGAATGGCACTGCAGGCCAGATAGTGCTCAGAGAGGGGACTGGGAGTTTGTGTTCCCAAAGGAAGACTTTATTGCTGATCACTGCACACCCAGCCTGGCATTTCCTGTAGCACAGCCAATCGATTACAAGCATAAAGGTTGGGGATTTTTTCCAGAAGAAGAGTAAGTAAGCAGTATATACACAGGGAATAGCCACCTGCTGTCCAATTGCAGAGGTAGAACCTGCTAATTTTCTGCCACCAAGACCTTTTAGAAAGTAATACTACATAGCTGGCAGTCCCATTATCAGGACAGGCTTCAGAGGACTGGAGGAACAAACTGGAGAGTTTGACAGTGATGGGACAAAGCAGAGTTCAACATGATTTGGACAGCGCTGATAAAGGAGAGGAGAGGAGCTGAGTAAAGCTCCAAGCCCATACTAGGTCAGGAGGTTACTGCAACTGTTTACAAAACTGGCAGATGGAGAAAGCACACAGCTCTGCAATCTCTGTAGTGTTCAAGGTATGGGCGTAAACAGCAAATATCATAGAATCTAGAAAAAAGAACAGTTTTGGAAGTTTTTTTTCAGAGAAAGATATTCAGAACTGCACAACATCTGTGCTTTCCACACGAATAGATCAACAGCCATAGGATTGTTCTTTACATTGGGGGTGGAAAGGAAAATTTTCCTTGAGCAGGCAACTACAAGTACAAGACTATTCAATCTCTCCTGTATTAGAGCAACCTGCTGTTTCTATAAAGAATTAAATGAAATTCTAAAGAAGCAGAGAGATTAAAGGCCAACTGCAATGATCCCCAACAAACATGTCCCAGATAGTATTTGTAATCCTTGGCTGCCCATCTATCATTTCACAATTTTAAGGACATTGCACTCTGAAAAAGGGGGTCATAAAAATAGAGCAAAATGACAGCAAATTCACACTTGGAGAGCTGGTGACATTTTTGAACCTTGGATAGCTGCTACCTGTGACACACTTTCCTATACATCATTCAGTGCACACAGCCGTTTACTGCCAGGTAATGGGTTACCCCCAAGACATTCGTATTCAGCAAGCCATAGGAGTCACAGTTCAGGCACAAATAAACTTAGTTCTGCTACAATGAACAGAGTCATCAATTATAGGGATGAAATTCAAGCCAGAGTGTAGCACTTGTAATTAGGAAACAGCAAAGCCAGGGCAGGCACAAGTGACAAGAAGGGGACAGAGCTCCTCCAAGCATGTCAGTGCAACGTCCACCCACCCTCCCAGCATATTCTGTGAAGGAAGAGTTGCCCTCATGGGAGAAGAGTGCTAGGCTACCTATGCACCAAACTGCAGCTGGAAATAGACAGGAGGGAAAGAAATTGTTAGGAGAGTGTATAATTGCAAAATCTGCATTTCCTTAGTAAAACCAGTCTACAGAGGTCTGTCAGCAGCAACCCTGTAAATATAAAATGAAAAACACTAAATGATGGATATAGCTTCACAAAAATGTGCTTAGAAAGGAGTATGACGAGTCCAAGTGGGAACACAGTGCTTTAGATGCAAAAATTAAAAATGCACAGAAAAGTTATAAACATTCTATAAATGCTAACAGCAAAACAATTCAGTATGAAGCATGTTTCTGAGGAGAATCCAACCTGGACAGGTGTTTGGTTATCCTTGACTATTTTGCCTGTTCCTGGGGCTGGACTGAGATTAAAAGGAATCCCTTCTGATTGCCTGTGGGGAGCTGGGGTGGCTCTGTTAGTGTGCAGGGGCTGCACTCTCTCATGCTACTGCTGCTTTGAAGCCTAAAATGAGCTGCCTCAAGCTCCTTGCTGGGATTCATGGTCTCTGCCTCTGGATACAGAAGGATGCTCTGACTCTGAGGACAAAAGCACAAAAATAGACAAATTGTGCATTACTGAGTCTTATGTGGGGAAGGGAGGCTTGGAAGAGAGTCTCAAAGGTCTCAAACCTCTGAGAATGGCTCCTAGAGAGATGGGTAAAAGCAGGGGTTGAGATAATGCTTTTTGGTCTGCTCCATATCTCCTGGGAAGGACAGACAGCTTTCCACACCTTGACATGGGAGCTGACTGCCCTGAGCCTCTCCATTGCGCTGCCTCAGTGCATCAAAGAGCTGGTTTCTGGGGAGGCAATGATGCTCAGCATCTGCCCAAAGGAGGAATTCACGGCTTCAATTTGTTGTATTCATCCCTCTCTAAATGCATCCTATTTGGGGCCTAAGTCCTGTACTTTGTTTTCATACAGATTTGTTATGAAGGACAATGTTTTATCTGATTTCTTTTTCAATGCAGAATAGAAGGAAAAAGAAGATGACCCATTTATATTTATATTTATATTTATATTTATATTTATATTTATATTCCCTTAAATCAGGAAAATAATTATTTTCCAGACTTATCTGAGAACTTATCCCACTGTTCTCCTTTCTGCTTTTCTTGCTAATATCAAAACAAACAAGCCTAAAATAGTAACATGGATGCACTTTAAAGAAAACCCAACCAACCAAACAAAACAATAACCATACCATACCACATTTGCATGCTCTTATGTCGGGTGAGCTGCAGTCACACAGCCAGGGCTGGTTTCAGGAGCTGCTTCTGGATAAGAAGCCTTCTATGCTCCAGAAACTGGAGGATCCACCAGAGCAGTGCAAGGTCACCACAGCCATGACCAGTCCCAAGACAAGGCAGTGAGCGGGAAGGGACCATGTCTGCACTGTGAGGCAGCTTGGGAAACTTGTGCCATCCCTCTTCTTTTGAGGGAATGAATCTGTAAAGTGAGTCACTTTGCACATGGTGTTTTTAGTATGAAATTATTATGGTAACAAATGAAGACTGACAGCTAATGGGTCCATTCTCAAAAAAAGAATAAAATATGAAAAAGCTGAGCAGTACTGTTGACTTCACCAGTCCCTGAAAAATTATGTCAGTCACTGTGTCCTTGGTTGTAACCATGCACCAAAACACATGGGAAGAGCTTATGGATCCCTTTGCAGATCTTGCTGTTCTTGCTGCCTAGTAAAGGAGGTCTCTGAAGATGATTTGCAAATCATCTTCTGAAAAGCCATTTTTAGACAGTAACTCCAAAGACCTTCTGATCTCTGTGCACTTCTCATGCTGAAGTGCATCAGAGCAGGAACATCCTGATGTGCTTTGTATTTGATTTGCCTACTCCTAAGAACCTCTTCATATGTGGAAAGCTTTGCAAAGCACTCAGGTAGAGCAAAGCAGCAATGGCTTGCTCCTGCTGATGACTGCAGCCTGGGAATATGATCAGGGGAAGTAGCATTTTTTATGCTTCTTGACTAAAACGTAAAGCAGGCACTTTGATTTTCTTACTATAAATCATCATATGAAGTACAGGGATTTTACCATATACAAATGGCTAAATACCAGACACCATAGTGGAATAAAATTCTGTGTCGAAATCATACCCATCTCCACTTTTTTAACGCCTTTAAAAAAAAAAGTCTCACACTTCCACTAACTTCGTTGAGGCTTGGACTAAGGCCTCAGGCGGCGTAAGGCTGTCATTGTCTCCACTGAAACAGGAATTGTAGGAGACTGGACATCATTCAGGGGTTGCTGCAGAGAGGTATCTAATTAGACACAATTGCTGTTGTTCTGCTGTGATTAAAAGTAAGGCAGCAGGGATGCCTGATGAAAGGAGGCGGTCAGGTCATGTCCTGAAGCCATACCAAGGTCTGACAGGCGAGGACACAAATCTAAGATTATTCTACAAAGCCAGAAGAAAAAGCAAGCACAGATTTGGTAAGGGACTTGATAAACCTCCACCTCTTTTCTCTGGCTACCAAAGCAAAACAAAAAGGGGAAAGAAGAACTTCAAACCATGTAGCTAAATATTCCTTCTCTACCACTGCTCAATGCAAGAATTCACAAAAAGCTTTTACTCTCGCAGGAGTAACAAAATGGAAATGTCTGGGCTGGATCAGTGGAAGAGCTTTTGAACTGAAACATGGTAACTAATAGGAGAATAGGCTTTATACCAGCCTGGGTGCAGAAGATTAATGACTACGAATAATATGTATGCATTAGAGTGAATAATGACAGCCCTGAGGAAGGACTGGCAGAGACCTACAATTTTTTTTAGATCATTATTTCTCAGATGACAGAAACTATTACAATGAGGAAATTCATCCACTTTTCATTTTTCTAATTAAAACACGAAAACTGTTTCTCTCTACCACTTAATTCATTGCTGGCTCTTTCTTTCTTGGCCACCTGGAAAAAGCACCTCTTCACAGGTAAGCTTTTTCTTAGCTGAGGGCCCACCCTATCTCAAAGGGTACTGCAGTGTCAGTGCTTAAAGTGAGGGCATAAATAGCTGCATTAAAGATTCCCACAGCAAAAGAACTGCATAATTGGAATTCTTGGTGGTCCTAAAGCAGACATGCTAAGGTTGCTACCTGAATACATGCTCTGCCCACTGACCAAGAAATAAGGGGAATAAAACTGCTTATGGGACTGATCTTCCCATGTGTCTGCTTATTAACAGTGCAAATTTTACATGATTAGAGGTTTTATGGAGGATTTCGATAAAATGTGCACTTCTGTTCTGCTCTTAGAAATCTCAGTGTGGTGATTTTTTGCTTGTTTGAGAAACCTGAAATCCCCAGATCCTTTAGTAAGCTCTTTTCTAAGATCCTGCCAGTCTTGACACCTTAAATATTGGGAGGGACAGAGCAAGTAAAACCACAGGCAATTAGCAGCTGGTCTCAACCAAGGAATCACTTTCAACACTTACTTTTCCTTCCCTCACTGCCCTACCTTGCCAGGCTCCCAAGAGCCCTGAAGGAAGCTCTGAGATAAACAGAAATGGAGAAGCACCCACTTTTTCTCCCTGTAAATCTCTAAAGTGTGTCAAAGCTCAGGTCTCTCTCTCCGGGCACTGATTCTCCCCCATCTTTGGCAGTGTTTTGCCTCTAAATGCAAAGCAGGAGGTAGAGTACTCTTATCCTGAGGGGGACATTGGACTTTGCTTATTGGGATCAGCAAGTGAGAAATGGAAGCCCTCAGAGATCCACAGTGTCTCTTTGAAAAAGAGAAAAAAAAAAAAAACAAACACAAAAAAGAAAAATGAAAAGAAAATTTTAAAAAATGGAGAAAAGAAAAAATAGAAGAAGGTAGGAAATAAATCAGGTAAAAGTTTGCAGCATACACAAAAACACCATGAAAAAGTATTGACTGTTCAACACTTGCACATCTTCAAATTCACTAAAGGGACATGAAGTTATTACAAAAAAATGGTTCTCAGACAGGCACACAGCACTTTCCCTCTCCCATATAGAAATATGTCCCCGGGCTACTTGGCTCACCTGTCAATGCAGGAAAAGCTCTTCCTGGCCACGCAAATGGCCTGAATGACAACAAATTTCCTAATCTGGCTTTGTTATTTACTCCTTATTTTGCATATAACTAGAGTATGAATTTTTAACATGCTTTCATTTACATAGGAAAACTGGAGAAAGCAGTTTGTGCCCCAGAAGGAGACAAAGAAACTTGAAGTAAACGTAGATCTAGAATTAAGCAAAATAAAACTCCAATTGAGATAATTATTGTTAATGACTTGGAACTGAAACTCATTTGGATGAATCCTCTTCAGATTGTGCCTATTCATTTCCCTAACTGTCAACATAAAAATGGCAGGTTTTAGCCAAATAGTCTAGCCTTATAAGAAAATAGAATAGAAATGAAAGAAATAGAATGAAAGCTTGCTGCAACCTTAAATTCTAAGAGGAATAAACATCAATTTTATTAGAAGGCATTTACTTATCTGAAATCTCCTCCTCACTTTTCAGATAATAATAAAACTACTTACACTTTAGGAATAGCAAATGATTGATTCTGACTGGTGTTTAAAGAAAATACCTCTGGTTTTTAACGTCACTTTCTGCCACTGGGCTCTCTACAGCATTATGTACACACTTGTTGCTATGATTCCAGCAGTGCCTTGCACACACTGCAAGATGAAAAAAGTAGTCTCTATGTTCCTTCCAAATGGTTCAGCAGGGATTCTCCTTAAAAATAAAACTTTCTGAACACCATTAAGCGACACCGAGACATAAAAATAAGAGAAAAATAATATCAAAATAAAACTGAAAAACCTGACCACCCACAACTGAAATTCAATACCCATTTTAATTTCTGCAAAGCAAAGTGAACCTATAGTATTCACAGCTATTCATGCTCCCAAGTCGTGCTGCACGTATTGATGCGAGCAGTTCATTATCCGTCACGCAAGGCATCCCGCTGACCTCCCTTCAGCAGGAATTGCAGAATCACAGCCCTATTATGTGCAGGCCCAATATTTATGCACACTTGTCAGATTTCACACAACTCCTCTGAATGACATGCTCTCCTCTGGTCCTGCCTTTCTTGTCTTTAGGCGCTTCTTTCTCTCCTCTGCCCTCTGACTTCTATGTGGCTTTTCATATAAGTGTGAATTTAACCAGTGAGCCTCCTCACAAGCTCACACTGTTCAGTTCTCACAAGGAACTCTGGACATATTCATTACACCCCCAGGCTGAAATATTCAGTCACACAGTAAACCTGTGAAGGATGGATGCTTGCTAGCCAATGTTAAGGAGCTGAGCCCAGGGTAAGAGCTGAGTCCAGGGTAAGAGCTGAGGGAGGGGAAGACTTTTAAAACTTTGCAAATACTGTCTGCAAGTAGTCTGCAGAAAATACTCCAGGCCACCAGCTGATTGTAGTTCCACTAAATATTTTAAAAAGCAGCTTTGACAAGATTTCCTCTCAAACAACTGTTCTTCCTCCTTAATTTTTTTCTGGAAACAGTATTCTCCATAGATTTCAGGGGACACTGATTTTCCTAAGAGTAACAAGGCTTTAATACCAAAATATTAGAGATTAGAAGCAATGCCAGGTGTCCCTGCACACTGTGTAGAGGGAGTGATGTCCCCAACGCTGCTGTTGCATTAACACACTCCCAGCATAGAACAGCAGTTCTGGATATATTTCACAGCCAGAAACTACATGGGGTCTAATGTGGGAATAATCTGCAGAAGCAGTATTTTCCTTTTGGCTGGATTTTAACAAAGAACACAAATGCATATAGGCTTTTATAGTCTGAATGTTTCTGTTCAAACCTTTTGATTCAAAAGCCTTTTTTTCTCAAACACTGATCATGAAAGCAGAACCTTTTCTGAATCAATATTCTGGGTACAACAGTGCAATAATATGATCTAAGAGGTTACAGTTTTTGACAGCATCACCAGCTCTTACATCATTACTTGGTTATTGCACTCTTTTTAAAATGAAAACAAAATAACCTCAGCGTCGAAAAATGCAGTTTTGAGGTGTTTCTTAAGATACTAGCTTGGTAGTATACAGTCAGATGGCTGCTCCCACATTAGAGACAGGGTGGTATTTTCAGCTTTTCTGGCAATTTTTTACTGTTTTGTTTCCTTATGCTCTTTCTGTTGGTTTCCTATCTGTCAGTGTGTCACCACAGAGAGATTAACTGAAATTTCAGACTCCATTGAAGCCTCTTTGTCCTCTCCCACATGACACATTAGCTGAACATTGACGTACCCCAAACAAAAAAGGGTAACTGGCAACAAAGTGGCCCCAGAGCCCACACTGCTGATGCAAATTTCTCCAAATCATGAGCTTTAAACCTCATTATGCTTGGATGTTTGTGCAAATGTGCCTGGATCTTGGTGCACTGTTGTATAAAGCGGCTAAATGAAGAAAAGTTATATTGATTTTCCCACAATCAGATATTTATGATGCAAACAACCCCTAAAATATGTAGACTTTCTTGCAGAGCCTTGAAGAGGCTGCACAGTCAGCAGAATCCCAAAGTTCAGCTGCAAAGGTCAGGCAGACACATAGAAAAAGGAAGAAAAATGTCCTGGGACTACACCCACTTTGGAGAAGAAGGAGCAGTTTATTCTGCGAGAGAGGTCACAATTTCGATTTCTCTGCAGCCCCCCAAAGCAGCAGATGCAAACATGGGTGTGGTAAATGAGAAGGCTGAGTTTTCGTTTAATACCGATTTCTGTATGGCCTAACCTCTAGAGTGCACTTTGCTCATGTATGTACCTCACAGAATTGTTGCAAGGATTAAATCTTTGCAAAGATTAATCTTTAAATCTGGGTTTTGAAAAGATCTGCGTATCATATGTAGAATAACAGCTAGAGTTAAGGTCACTTGATCACTCGTAAGGCATTAGGAATTAAAATATAAACGGTTGTGTAATTATCTTATGCTGCATTTAGAAAAATTCTCTGTTATTATCCTGGGATAAAACCTGCATATAATTTGTCATGAATTAAAAGCACGCAAGCACTGAAAATAATTATACCTTAAGACGATTCCACAGTTACACAAACGACAGTCACAATTTATTCTTTGATTCCATTTGATGTTCCACCATACTGCAAACACATATGTCATTTTATGTTGTGGCAGCTATCCTGCAAATGAGCCAAATTCAGCACCGGTGTTAACATGTGCAACCTGGCACAAGCCAGACACGATATGTACAGCTGCTGCCACAGGGATGGAGTTCATTCTGTGAAACTGGGAATGTGCCAGGTTTACACCTTTCTGGCCAGTGTGTACAGTTCTGCTCCTCTATCTAATTCATTACTGCTGTCTTCTTGAATGTGAAACACTAAATCAAAGAGAAGGAAAGAGTAAAAAAACCGCAGTATAGATAAGAAGTTTGCTGCAAAACACAACATCCAGGTTTGTAGCTCTGAGGGGCTATTTCTCAGCTGTGGATCTGAGGTAAGAACTGCTCAGCTCTCTGTTTTAAGATCTGAAAAAAGACAAGAACCTTCAAAAAGAGCAGTATGTTGAGTAAAAGAGGCAGGCACTGGTATGATGACTCAAGCAGAGAAACAGGCATGCCACAGTGGAAAAAGAGCATATTCTCATTGGGAACCCTGTGCACCCTTGGTGACCTCCACTTCTCAACATGAGACCATAAACGCTGCTTTGGGTGGAGGATTTTTTTTCAAGTCACTTTTTTAGCTACTACCAGTGGCTTCCCAACAGCTTGTAGGGTCCAAATCCCAGCTGGATAGGCTGCAAAGGTTAGGACCCCCACAAAAAAACCATCTCTTCATACATGGCAAAGATCTAGCCCAGGAAATAAAAGGTCTGCGATCTGGAAACACACATTAAGGAAAACCCCAAGAAGAGATCAGTTGTAAGGCTGACATGGTGACAACAGCAAGAACAACCAGGCATTTGTGTAAGTGGAGAGAATGTCAGACAGCAGTGAGAACTACTTGGCAGTAACAGAGAATAAACACTTAAACCAGATTTGTGCTTGGAAGTAACACTATGACCAACCATGGAATCAAGCTGCCTTAGGAGAAGTTCAGATTGGGCATTAGAAAAGGGTTTTTCACTGATATCGTGGTTGATTCCAGGAACAGAGTCCCCAGGGAGGTGGTCACAGCGTCAAGCCTGTCAGAATTCAAGGAGTATCTGGATGATACTTTTAGAAATAAAGCTTCATTTTATGTAGTCCTGTGAGGAGCTGGGAGTAGGAGTTGGTGATCCTTATGGATCACTTACAAGCCGACATATTCTATGATTCTAACAATTAATGAGGCTAAAGTCTGTCCCAGCTGCTGTTGATATAGTCCATAACTAAATTCACTCTTCCGTGTCCTACCAGTTCTTCCAAGCCACTTCTGGAAAAGTGAGAGAGCATGTTAGTCAATCACATCATTTGGTAGGGAAATGCACAATCCTGTCTGTCTGTAATCTCCACATCACAAGAATAGCAAAACATTCTTCCATCTTATCTGCAGACCAAAGTCTGACATTAGTCCCATGCTGGCCTGGGCCCTTGAAGCTCTCGCTGGATTCCCAGGGGTTTTCCACCCGAGAGATGATTGATTAATCCCCATCCATCTAACAGAAGGTCACCAGCTCACTCCACGCTCTCCTGAATACTGTGCAATCACTGGGTTCAATTTAAAGTTTCTAAGGACAACCAATTGGCTCCTCAGACACTGATCTACGAAACAGTAGGGTGCTCAGCTACAGGATAAAGGAAAAGCAGGAGAGGGCATTTCAGGAGCCTATTGCTAATGAGTGAACCATCTGTCTGTCTTCTTTGTGAAAATTGGCTGTTTATTCTGACATTTTCTTTTCCCCAGTTTTTCTGCTGATGATCTTATTATTTTAAAGTAATGAAATCTAATTTTAATGCTAGTACTTGTCAGCATTCTTTAAGAAAGCAATAATGGTAACTGTAGCTATCTTAGCGAACAGAAAAATAAAAATGTACCATGCCTGTGAGAGAAAAGGTGCAAGTCCCACTACATACAAGCCTTGCTGGTGATAATTATACTCATTATTCAGAAAGAAAACCATGGCCAGCTGTGAAATGAGTGACCAATAGTAAATTCTTCGTATGGGACCATTCTTCCATCACAAATGGAAAAAGATGCTGAATACAAATTACAAAAAAAAAAAAAAAAAAAAAAAATAGAAAAAAGAAAGAAAGACTCACTGTTGGCAAAAATCTTAACACAAGTACATAAACTGAGATGGACTCTCCCTGGTCTGCCTTACCCAATTTATGTCTTTCAAAGGAATGTGTCCATTTCAGGACTGCAGACTGTCCTTGAATGCCTCTAAATGTGAACACCATTTTAGCAGAAATGGAAGAAGAGGATACAGAGACTAATCAAGTTGTCCATCCATCTTCCGGAGTCACATCTCTGCTGCAGGCACCACCAGCTGTTTCACAGAAATGGGCAGAAAGCCTGATGGCAACTTAATAGGGATAGTCTTCCAAGCCAGGAAGTCTCCTCCTTATTCTTACTAGCTATAGATTGGTTTCAGACCTCAGTTATGAAATTTTGTGGCCCTTTTAGGACATTCCTTCAGGGTTGTTTTTGGGGTTTTTTGGCCTGTTTTCAGGCAGTGCCATTACAATGCTAAATCTGAGCAGCTAGGCACTGCCTATGCACTTCTAGTAAATAAGAATGTTCTAAAATGTAAAAAACCCTGAGTATAACAAATTTTAAAACTACATCTGAGTACATGTGAGTGGTTATTTTTGGATCCACACTCCCTTTTATCTCTTGTCTCAAATCAGCAAGTATGGGCCAATTGAGACATCAAAAATGAAGTCACAGGGAAGGCAGTTTCTTTGGATGGACAGGTAGAAATTGATAGTATTTCTCCAATCACTTTTTGATATTAATTTTAATCTCAGCTGACTCTGTATCTCTTTTTGCGTGGTTTTATGCCAGGTAATAAATGAAGAACACTACATTTGGACTCATATTTGTACTTTTGGTGAGGCAAGCATTTACCCCAAATGAACACTTTGCTAAGGAGCTTTGTCAGCAGCAGCATTTTTTGATATTTAAACTGAAGTTTGCCAGACTTAAGGAGGGAAAGGAGAGATTTATTGAGAAAGGACTGATGCATCCTGCTGCCATGAAGGTCTTGCAAGAACACACGACTCATAATTACATGTGGCCCCTCCTTCTTCATCCTGATGCCATTCCCATCAGCCATTGAAATGCCTCTGACATACAACAAAAAGAGGGATAATGAGCCTTGAGCTAGTACTAACCTAACAACTTTGGGGTGCACAGCAGGCATCAGAAAGCAGCAGCAACACTAAATAACAACAGAATGTACAAATCAAGGTGGTACAAGAGCTAAATCTCTTTTAATAATTTCTGTTTATTGAGTGCAGTCCTAGGAGGAACAAGCTGGTCATGTTTGATTTGTACAATGTGCTAAAGCGCTGCATAAAGTTAGCAATAAGCAAAATTCTTCTTTAATCAATCAACAGAAGACAGACAAACAGGTACTATTAAAGGCAACCAAACTGGAACAAACTTCGCTTCTAATGGTAAAGATTGAGTGATTCTTGCTTATCTCTTGGTTTATCTAAAGCACCTTGAGTATGTCCACTGGTCTCTAAAGGCACTGTGGACAATAGCTCCAAGCAAAGATGCTTCATTAAAAGGGGACTTCAAAAATCATGTTAGCATTCATCTGTTCCTCATTACTCCAAGAGAATACTAAGTCTGAACAGATCTGGAAAATTGTACCTCCTACACAGACATTTTTGCCTCCTTATTGTCTCTCCAAGTCCTGAAAATGCAGCTGAAGGCATGAACAGCTGCAATACTGGAAGCTACAAATATGCTACTTATGCAGTAGTGATGCTGGAATAACCAGAGCATGGTGCTACAATTTTTTCAACAGGAGAAGTTTCAAGAGTGAACTGATAAAGCAGATTTTCCTGCTCTTCTAAGAAAAGTGAGTGCTCCAGGGCCACGTGTTCATCAAACAACAGGACATATATTTCTGGTTTTACAATCTAGTAGAAAATGCTGAAGGCCTAAAACCTGCACAGTAACTCAGAGTATGTCTCAATGCCTCTATTCTGAGTTTTTTCTTCTGGGAACATTAAAAACATGATGATTTGGTTTATTTTTATTTGCATTAAATGATGAACCCAAGTGTAATTGATGGCATTGTGACATAGGTAGGAGGACTTAAGATAGCCCACCAGCACCCACTGCCAGAATGCTCATTTTATTTGGTCTGAGAGTGACTGACCTGGGAATATGAAGGCTATTGTAATAAAAAAGCTACACCTCAAAAAGTGAAAAAAATTAAAGAATTAAAAATACGGGTACAAGATTGTCTGACTAAAGGCTTTATCACAATAAACACAGAGACCTGGAGAGGACCAGAGGAATGACAAGGGGTGGAGGAACCCAAGTGACCTAATCAGGGAAATCAGAGGATGACAATGGGCATTATGAAACTGTTGTCCCTAGAGTGAAACCCATGAAGAGCTGGGGGGAGGAAACTTTCTTCTTGGACTTCCATGCAAAACATGGGGTTTACCACCTAAAGGGGCCTAGGGCTTATTATGGGATGTAGGGGGAAGCAAATTTGGGAATGGTGTAAAACTTATCCAGCTGGCAGTTAGTCACATTAGGAAATGCTGTATTTTGCAGAGCTGCTTAAAGTGGGCAGAGAAATAAAATTAGGGAGAGAGGGACCGTGCGACTAGACAGTCCTTACACTTATTTTCTTTTTCTACTTGGCCTTGCTTATAAATGTCCATGGATGTGCCCACAAAGTCATAAAGCACATAATGCCTGTATGCTCTACATACCACACATTTGCATATTTTATTTATAAGGCTGAATAAAACAGCATAGATGCTTTTACTCATTGATTACAGTCTTTATTAGCTGTGCTCAATTTCACTTCAGCATCTCTTTTTGACATTAATGGGCTGTAGTCAGGCTCACCTCTTCCATGCTCACACTGAGCAAAAGAACTTGCCACATAAGTTTCTGGGAATAAGCATTCATTCAGAGAAAAAGGATGAATGGGAATCGCATGCCTGTTTCCAAACCTGGAAATCCCATTCTGAAGCTTCTGACATTCTGGACAGGAATCCAACAAAATCTCCTAAGATTACTTGAAGTCACGAATGTCAGCTTACAGAGGGAATGTGAATCAAGAATTGTTCCGATGTGTTAAGAAAATACACAGCTTCAAAGGACTAATTAAATCCCTCTTCATATTGTTCATCAATACAGTCAGAACATGAAGAATCACAAGTACTTTACCCATTCTGGCTTGAAACTATGCTTCCAATACAGAGCACCAAGGGCAAATGGAAAATGTCTGGAACAACCTGTATCAGAATGTAAAAAACAACCGAATAAAGGACAAAAACCAGGTGGTTTTTTAGATACCATTACCACTCTGCAGGAGGTCAGCATGAAACTTCTTGGTTTACAGAGGTACATCACCATCACTAAATTAAGGAAGAGAGTCTTAAGGAGAACAATGCTGCAGCCATGTTACAGCAGAAGACTGGAAATGAAGAGACTGCAAACGTTGCTTGTCTTTTCGCAGGTGGCGATATGTTCTCCTGACTCATGCATGTGTGGGAGACCTGCCCACAGTCTAAGTCTATGCAGGAGCTCTTCAGTAAGACCTTATTAAAGTCTCTTCCAGTGCATGCCCATAAACAAGTTTGTCTTCCCAGAATAAATCTTCTACATTATATTTATGCTCTACTGCATGTCTCAGGAAAACACTAGAGGGTTTATCATTGCTAAAATTTCAGATATACTACAGGTAATGATACAGAAAATAACTCATTATCCTTTAGAACAGTTAATGTCAGCCTCACTTTTAAACTGTAGATTCTTTATGACAGAGAACTTGTCTTCTGCCTTTTCTGTGAAGTATTTGGGATATTTTTGGGCCTCATAAAATTATAATAACACCCTCACAACCAAGGTAATGAAACTTAGCGTTTTATAAAGGTGTTTCTTATTGAAAAAAGTGTTTCAGGGAAATTTGGACATACCTGCCTCTAACTGAAAGTTTTAATTATAATCAAAAAATATTTCTAGTTTGACACATCTTGATTTCACTCCTTTCTACTTTTAAACAGGTTTTCACTGTTTTCTGTGAGTTTCAGAGGAACAAAATGCTTCAATTTTAAATATTTTAATTCTTTGCTTTCAACTCTCCCTTATAAAAAAATACCATGGAAATAATGCAAGTATCAGCCTCCTTGCCATAGGTCAGAACCAGAAAAATGTGAAAGTCTTAACTTTTTATATAATACTCCTTCTGTCTGCTACATACATTAACATTTACGATGGAAAATGTTGACGACCTCCCACCTCCAGTTGTTCAAGAATTTCTTGTTTAGCATCCACTGCAGACTATAACAGATTTGCTGGAACACGCATCTCTGCATCCTCAGATGAATGCTCTGTGTGTTTGCAAAGGTCTACAGGATGGGCATGCCAGAAAGCCAAGCTTGTTAACAGCTCCAGATCGTTCCCACTGGAGATTCTGCGTGCCTCTAATACACATCTCAGTATTCACCCAGAGAAGACCACGTGTAATTTCTCTGCACAGAGCCAGAATCTGTGCAGAGGATCAAAAGAGCCTTGGGGTTGATATTTTAGTTTTAGTAATTTCCTGCTATTCCATATCCTTGAATATTGGCTCAAAATAATAGCCTCCAAGAAAGTTCAAATCTTCAGTTTTTCTTCCTTTCTCAACATTTTGGTAAAGAACTCCCCATATCACCTTTTACATCTACCAGTTCAATTCCCGCAGAACACAATGAACATGAGTCAGAAATACACACAAAAAGCATCGCAAATTCCTGAGGAACACAAAATTGCATCTCACCACTAACCTGATGAATAAAGTTCTTTGCAAATCAGTGGTTAAATCCCCTTTGTCTGACTAGATTCAAATGGATTCATGTGATAGGAGGGACATACATTCTTCTCAGGTAGACTTCAACTTCCAGATCATTCACGGCATCACCTATCCTATGACATGTGCAAGGACTTCTAAAGAGTCCAAAGATTGCCGCCAAAGATTGCCACAAGGCTGATTTCAAGACTGCCATTGTTCCCAAGTCCCCAGCTATTACTGAGAAAATGGTTTTTGCCTGGGCTTGGGGCTGTTTTGGCTGCAAACAGCAATGCTGCTCCAAGCCTGGTGCTGCTAGGCGCTAAGAGAGCAATCCTTCAGGAAGGGCAGGATTAGAAGAAGGGCACAATGGATGCCACCTTTGCAGGGATGGGTGCATAGCTGTTTGCCAGGGCTGCCACAGTTTGAGTTCAGGGGTGGCTTTGGGCTACAGGGTGACTCCCTGTTCCCAACCCACCAGGTGTGCAGTCTCACACAAGCACCATCCCAGTGAGCCTGGGTGAGTGACTCTGGTGCCCAGCAGGAGCAGGAACATGTGTCCAGGCACTGAGAGGTGGGGAAGTAGGTCATTGTATCTCCTGAATGCTATAAAATAAAATATAAAAAATCTCCTGGGTTGAACTTTCCAAGCAGTGCTGAGGTGGCTTGGGATTAGTTCTTGCCCTCATCTCAGTTCCTCAGCAGTGGCACCAACCTGCACACATAGCACTTGGTCTGTAGAATTCCTTCCTTCCAATTCCCACCTCAGTGAGAACAGCTCCTGTGCCCTGGTCAAACTTACTGCTCCTGTTTTTTCTACAAGGTATTGATAAATGTAAAAAGGGGACCAATAGATTTTATACAACGCCTGTCCAAAGGACGTGAAATCTTGGAGGACACTTTTTAAAATATTTCAGTGAACAAAGAAAAGGACTACACATATTCCTGCATGGGGCTTGAGCCCTTTCTAGACTCATCTTCTCCAATCCCAGCACAAAAAGTGATGCCCAATGGGCTGTGCTGAGCTCTGCCACACTGTGTCCTTCCCTTCATGCCCTGGAGAAGGGGCAGGCCTGAGTCTGGCACGGAGTGGCAGCTCCTCCCCTGCACAAACCCAGAGCCCAAATCCCCCTGCAATGCTGCAGCCCACAAGTGACAGCAGATCTGTTATGCAGCTGTCCCTCTCACATACTTACCCACACAAATCCTGTTGCTCCAACTTTGCTGGGAAGGTACAGAGCACCACTAAATCCTATTTATTACAGTCAGGATTAAGCTTACACATCCATGATGGCAGTGTAAACCTTGCTAAAAAGACTTCTTAAAACCATGCACCATCTAAAAACTGGACTCTCAGGTTTCCTAGAAAATCTGTAAAATTTTCTTTCCTTCACTTGCCTTTGGGAGAAAATATTAAAAGTAAAGGCCTTTCAGTTGAATTACTCACTAGATGTTGGTCTGGCAATTTCCATTTAAAAAATTTCCGTAAGTAAGCAGCAAGATGATATAGCCTACTAAAATTTATTTTGCCAGAGAAAAATTACACAAGCAACTGCATTATTAGGATGGACTATTTTTAATTAAAGCTCCTGAGGAGAACATAGGCTTCAACTAAGAAAAGCCAGCCATGTCTGGAAGCTGTATTGAGAATAAAAAAATGAAATGCCAGAACACATTACAGAAATGGACATTTGACATTTGAATGAGGATTTCTAATAGCTCAGATGAAGGAAGAGTATGAAACTGGAGTTTCAATTTAGGGCCGATTCAGATATAATCCCTTCTGTTAGGGATTTGGAGCTGTGAAGCTTCTCAGCTTCAACGAGTACGCTTTTAGCAAGGTTATGCATGTCAGACTGAGAGACATCTGCATGTTCCCTTTGGGAAGCAAGCTGGGGATGATCACTGAGAGCACCTGAAAGAAGAAGCTTCTGCAGGAAATCCCTTCAAGCTAATGGGACCCCAGGTAAATCTCAAATTCAGTGTGTACTTAAATCCTAAATCAAGTCTTGCCTTCATTCCTAAAACTGGTGGTAATATTTGCACTTGTATGACAGGTCTGGTTGCTTGCTTTATACAGATGCATGCCTAGTGTCCTTTGAGTCTCCCTAAATCCTTGCCCTTCAGTGATAATCATGTAGCAGTAAATTCACAGACTGGTGACTTGTTTACGCTCTCTACCCAGCAAGTTATTCTGTAATAGCTTCTGCCTCTGGCAACTCTCTGTGCCAGTATAAAAGTCACATTGTCTTAGACTGGGGGAGCGAAGTCAGCAGCAGAAACACTTTTTCTACAGTAAACACCGAGGACAAATGATAGGGTTTTAAAGATTGCTATTAAAAGCTGTGATTTGGAGGGCAGCCAGTGAAAGGATATCCAAAACAACAGTAACTATTTAGGCACACACATATATTACAATTCTAATCAGAAAAACAAAATAAAATACAGACTTTCGAATCCTGTATCTCTGAACATATTACTGTAGTAGCAGTTAAAGAATAAGAATTCATTGCATAGTAGCATTGCATTGAAGCCCAATGGCCATCCCTACTCAAGAGATTAGGAAAACAAACAGACAAAAAGCAGTATATGTTTTAAATAATCCTGTGCCTTGCTTTCTTCCATTAGTAGACCTGGAGTAAATCACACGGATAACCCTGTGATGTAATTTATTAACTTCCGTGAAATACAGTGAGGGCCTCTGACTAAAAACATTTAGATAGCCCCAAACACATCACTAAATGTCAGTAAACATTCTGAAATGCCTTCTTTCCATTTTTGTGAATATGAAGGAGCTACTCATACTTGAAGCAGTTATATTGGCTAAAAATTTGTTTAAGATTACTCAAAATCCTTGCATACACAACAGCACTGCACACTCATGAATTTTTTGCTCAAGGACTCTTTTCTTTTTTGTGTCTGCAAGAGTAACCAGTGATACTTAAAATTAATTTTTAGCATACTACTTCTTTTTTCTTTATCTTTTCTCACTACTGTTTAAATCCCCCAGAACTCAGTGGAGACAGTCCTCAAGTTTGACGGCATTAGGAGCAAATCTGCTTCGCCTGAAACGAGTCTCAGTCTCATATTAGATAGGACTCCCTGGATGTGGCTCACCAGCAGTTTGCATGTGGCTACTCCCTGCCACACCCAAATATGAAAACAAGGCATCAGTCCCTGTTTACAAGATTGCAAGAAATGCTGTAAACATCATGAGATCATCACAGGAAATTCACATAGTAAAAAACCTGGGAATTAATAACACAAACAGAGGAATGCTTCCAAGAAAATAGACTTCATGCAAAAACAAAAAAAAAGAGGGGCAGTATTTTCCAGCCTCTGCTGCACCAAAGAAGAAATGCCAATTGCAAATTAAAATCAGAGCGCTAGTATTTCATTAAGGTTAGGAAGGAAATTCTGTCTGCCCTCTGATAGCTGTTTCTGCCAGCCAAAAGTGAATTTATGGCATAATTGAAATTACATTCCTTTTCTGCTACTCACTTGCTTCTGATGAGTATCATTATGCTGAAGCAATTTATCGTGTTTTATATCTGAAAGAGCCATTCTGTTTCCACAATCCTACTCCTTGTACCATCACTTTCTAAAAATCTGGACATTATAATTTCCTTCCACCTTCTGGTTCCCTTTAACGAAAACTCTGCTGACAATCATGAAACAATCCCAGATAACTACTAAATCTTCTGAGAATTAAGACATACTTTCACTGTCACAGGTGAATTTCCACTTTGAGCCTTTGGCTCCAATGTCCCTCATCTAGCAAATGCTCCAAAGAAGAGCAGAAGAGAGACAGCCACCTACAGCTGGTGTACCTGTACGTAGGCAAGCACTGTGCAGCTGCCCCAGGTGCACAGCAGATCAGGTGACTGCTCTGCAAGAGGAATATTAGTACATGTGGTTCCCCCTGATGCTCAGCCAAGAAGGGAAAGGAGACATGTTCTTTTCCATTCCTCCTGGCAGACGAATGAATTATCCACCACCAAGGGCAGAAGCTGGTGGGTTGGCCAGTGCCTGCAGATGTGCAGTTGCAAGTGGCTGCCTCTGCTTATCATAGCAGAGAATGGCCAATCCGTGCCAAGGAATACAGTCTGTCAGCAGAACCTTTTCTTACTGCTGTTTACAAACAAACCTTATTCCATGCTGAGATTTCAGAACTGCCAATCAGAAAGTACACTAAACAGATTTACCTTGAATGTCTGCTTGATCAAACAGCAAGCCCCAGACTCTGCTTTAAACAACATTTTCAAGAACAGAAACACCTTTTAAACTTTTAACTTCTCGACCTCACCTAGTCCAGATTTTAGTTCGTTACCTGTAGCCACAATACTGAACTGACAGTCTGAAGCTGACAAAATGGTACCACATATGGGGAAAAGGGACTGTGTGGTTGCTGGATCCCACACCGTATGGGCAGGAGTAGGCACTCCACCACAAGACTCTAATCGAAGGTTTTTTTAGCCAACTTTTGAGAGTATCCACAGCTGCAAAATACTGAAGCCTTCGTATTGTATTTGGCAGCAGCCAAAATACTTCATTAAACCTCAGGCACTTGTTTGCTGTTGGACATCAAACCAAAATATTGGGTGCTTTGATGCATATGTACTAGTCTAAAGGAATAATTAGGTTTGTAAGAATAATCAACAATTTGAGACAGAAAAAAATCTCTTAGCTTGGAAGTCTGCCTCGGGAGGTAGCCATTGTTACCTGTGAAGGCTTTACTTGACCTCACCACACAGCCAGTTTCTCCTTAAAAACCACACACAGAAATCAGACCTTTGACTCCTCTCAAGATCCAATTCCTCTACCTCCAATCCCGTGTAAATATGTAAGTATTGTCATCAGTTTCTCCCATATTTCAAAATTCCTATGAACTGAATGCTAAAGTCCTAGAAAGCTTAACATGGACATATTTTTCCCTACCTGGGCAGTAATGGGATATTTTACTTTTCATTTCATTGTCTCGCTCCCCAAGGCTGTGTTTTTAACACACGCTCAGTTATAATTTTAAAACATAAGTCTACAATTAAAGAAAGAAAACAAAGTAAAAAGCTAAAGCTATTACCCCATGAGCTTTAAGAAAAAAAGGAACCGCAGGTAGCTATGATCATTCTGACATTCTGATATCTGCTCACTTCTGGTCAAATTCTCCATCTCCTATCAAAGAGGAAAAGATAAGTTGTCACTGCTATGCATGTCATACAGGCAGAGTCTGACTACCTAGCTATAATAGTCAGGAGTGCTGTCAAAAACATCCCTAAATGCAGTCACTAATGATTTCATTGTGGTACATCTTTCATTTGAAAATAATAGTCAGTGCTTTAATGGAGAAAATAGAAGCTCAATAAATCCTCAATGATGCTGAGTCTCTTTTATGCTAGCAGTTTTACATGGCAAAAACAATTCTTGGAAATGTCAACCTGCCAATCTGGTTTAAGGTTTTAAACCTTTATTATGAATTTCAGAGGTAGACTAGAAATATTTCTGTTAATGGCTTTGTTTGAAATGTCTTGATTATGGATAATCAGCTACGAGCAGTTGATTCTTGCAACACAAGAAGCCGCTGAATAGAAAATTAAAGCTAAATCAACATTATTCCAAAGCTTTCTATTCCTCATTCCCGTCACAAGGTTCCAAGCGGTTGCTGCCACATCCTCCTCACCCAGCAGGTCTTCACACGAAACAGGAGTAAAATGAGCCTTTGGTGGTGGGCGATTTATCTGAACTATTTCCTCTCCTGATTGCCCAAGAGGAAGTCTCATATTCTTCCCCTTCTCCTCTCTGAGCTGCCAAGTAAAACCCAACTCCAGGACCTCAGAGCAAGAGCTAGAGGGACCAAGTGAGGAACCAAATCAGTTGCAGACCAGGAAAGGGAAGAAAAGATGGTTTCTATTTTAAAGACCAGATTATAATATGACAAGAATGACAACCTGTGCATTCTAATTAGTGCTCCTGTCCCCTTCAATTATGTCAGCTGATGACCTGGAGTAAAGGTGCCAGGATCCAATCAACACCCACATCTAAAACCAGTTAACAGACTGTCAGGTTTAGTTGTGAAAATGCCTTTACTAGTAACTGGTTTTAGTGAATCCTGTAAAGCACTGTCAGTCCTTATACACTGACAATTACATGCTTGTTGGTTGAGGAAACTGAAGCCTTCAGAAAGGCTTTCTTTTTCCCCTCTCTCTTGGTTTGTGTTCACAGAGAAAAATCATGTGGTAGTGTGACAAAGATCTTTCTTTTAATACCAGACTCTTTGGAGAAGTGTGGTACTTCTTGTGGAGCATTACATTGTGGATACCTGTGGGATATTGTATCCAAAGCCTTTCTCTTCCTCTTACTTTTAAGGAAAGCATCCATGAAGACACAAAGCACATGTGAAATGTCCATGCCAGCATTGCTCATCCCCCAAAGGCTCCCTCTTTCTTCCCTTTGACTAAGAAAATTACTGTCAAATTTTCTCCTGATCATCTTGGAGCACAGAAACAACAAGCCAAAGTTCTCCACAGTGTTTATTCATACCAACTTAGAAGGACAGCAATTCATGCAATGTTTCTGGTTTTTCCAACAGCCTGATAGCACAAAACTGTGTTCAATGAAAGGCAGCTGCAGGAGTGCCAATGGCTCATCTTCCTGTGCAGAACCACAGGAACTCTTTTTATTTTTTACATTTTCCCCCCAAAGAATACACAATTTCTTACATATGGTTATTTTTGCAAGAGTAGTGTCCAAGAGTAGCAAGAGACATCTCTGAATTTGTGTTATTTGAATTACAGTCTCCTCTACGGCTGTGGGAGCTGGTGGACTATTCATTCGAACAAAACTGAACAGATGCAAAACTTTACCCAAGAGTGAAATCAACACTGTAGGATAAAAACCACCCTGACTTTAATATTCACTGACATATTGTTTTCCATTTTGTTTGTTTTTTTGCTCTTACTACAGTCAGGCTCAGAATGGAAGTGACAAATTATCCCACCACGGGAATGTTCTCACAATATTTTCAGGGAAATTGAGAGCAGGTGGAACTAAATAAATTTCTGCTAAAATAAATAGCAGAAAAAACTTCCTGTTTAAAGATTTTTTTTCTTGCCTGAAGTCCTGACCTAGAGGAGCAGCTTCTGGCAACAGCTGTAAAATAACTTTCCAAATAGTGTAGCTCAGCCCGCAGCACCAGAGACGGCTGTTCCAAACTGTGTCTGAAGTCCTGCACATTTCAGCTGCCCCTAACCTCGAGGGCTGGTTTGCATATACTGGAGAATTTTGTGTTCAACTAAGTATTGGTATCTGAAATACACCGAGGAAAAACTAAGGTGAAGAAGAAAAGGAAGGAACAGAAGGTGCAAGAATTCCACCAAGGAGGGACTTGTAAAAGGGGAGAGAGGCAAGCTGATCTGTTTGGCCGCCTGAGGAGATGGAAGACAGCAAAAGGGAGGAGGCATGTGCTGAGCATTTCAAAGATACAGTCTCACTAAGTTTTTACCTTTTTTTTTCTTTTTTTTAAGGAAACTAACCCTAATTTCTTTATCCTTTCTCTTGTGAAGGCAATCCAGAAGCTGTAGTCACATACCCTGACAGCTGACCACAACAGTGGAGAACATAATAGCTATCATTCTACAATTTTGATACATCATGGTCAAGGTACAACAGGAAGTTCCTTCCCACAAGTGATTCCCACCATTTCACATCCTTGTAACTACTGTAGGACCTACATTTCTCCTCCTTCCCAAACTATTATGGGAACCTTCCCCTATAATTGCCCACAGTTTATGATACCTGTGGCAGTATGCACTACATCTTCTGGTTTGGGATAATAACTAATCAGCAAATTAGTAAATTCATTATAAAAGACACATGAGCATGGCAATGGAAAAGCAGAGGACTCCTTTAGAAAGCAGGACTTAGGGAATGACCAGCCTGTCAGCCTCACCTCTGTGCCTGGGAAGATCATGGAACAGGTCCTCCTAGAAGCTATGCTAAGGCACATGGAGGACAGGGAAGTGATTTGAGACAGCCAGCACAGCTTCACCAAGGACAAGTCCTGCCTGACCAACCTGATGGTCTTCTGTGGTGGAGTGACTCCATCAGTCAGCCAGGGAAGAGCTAATGGATGTCATCTGCACTTCTGTAAGGCCTTTGACACAGTCCCCCACAACATCCCTCTCTCTAAATTGGAGATACAGATTTGATGGGTGGACTGTTCTGTGGATGAGGCATTGGTTGGATGGTCACAATCAGAAGGTAGTGGTCAAAGGCTCAATGTCCAGATGGAAGGGCTCTGGGGAGACCTTATGGCAGCCTTTTAAAACTAAAAGGGTCTTATAAGAACAATAAGGACAGGCTTTACAGTAAGGCCTATTGCAATAGGACAAGGTGTAAAGGTTTTAAACTAGTAGAAGATAGATTTAGGTTGGACATAAGGAAGACATTTCTTATGATGAGGGTGATGAAACACTGAAAGAGATTCCCCATAGAGGTGGTAGATGCCCTAACCCTAGAAGCAGTCAAGGTCGGACTGGGGCTCTGAACAACCTGATTTAGTTGAAGATGTCCCTGTTCATTGAAGGTGAGTTGGACTAGATGACATTTAAAGGTCCCTCACAACTCAAACTCTTTTATTATTCTATGAAGGACCAGACTATTGAAAACTGAAAGAAGAGATGAACAAAACAAACCCTCAATTATTTTTTATAGAAAGATGTATATGATAAGAAACATAGAAAAGAAAAACAATCTAAAGGTTTTCAGATTTTCAACTGCCTTAGAACTGTTTCATCATATCATTTAATAACTTTATTCCCTCCCACATCCCTTCAAAGTCTGCTGCTTTGACACCACTGAATTCAGGAGCAGGAATTTATCCTGAACTCTGCACACAGTGACAACGAGGTGAGCTGCCTCCACCAATCTCTGCACAAGACCCACTTTCTCTTGGCACAGCTGACTGAGGCAAGAGCACGCCGAAGAGGTTGGACTGTAACTATTTTGGAGTGATCCCTGAGAAAGAGGCCTTAAATAGACCAATACGTACATCTGTCAGTCTCAGATGGATTGTTGTGCTTCTTCTGCCCACGTAGTCATTATGCTGATGTCCCTAAATATCAGCACGGCTTGCCTTCCCCAGCTCTGTGCACTATTGTTGGAGCAAGACCTAAAATTTGGGTAAGAATATCTTGTAATTTTTGTATTCATTTGGGCTAGAGCTTCCATCTTGTGACAAAATATGCAGTAAAGAGAAAAAGAAACACAGAAATCACAAGTAGTGTACCCATTAGGGGCAGACTGTGTCATTTTTCTAGAACGAATGAACCACGATTATGGGTGCTTAAAGGAACTTCAGGCTTTCTCACACCAAGGCACATCAAACCCAAACCCAAATCAAGTGAAGGCTTTGCCATGCCTCCTCCCACAGAATAGACACTGTCTCCTTCCCAGACACTTTTCAGCAGGCTGAGTGTAGGAACAGGGTGAAAAAACATCCTAACCTTGCAGCGAGATCCCAGCTGATGTAACTGCTGGCAAAATCAATGGGGTTGTGGGGATCACTCCTGTGGGGGTGAGAAAGAGGCTGAAATGCTGCACACACCACTGCCCTGGCATGGATTGGGTTTGCAAAAAGAGCAAGATGGGTGAAAGTATCCTCATCTGTGGCCCAAAGAAACAGGTTATTTACAGAGAGCAGCAAAATGTGCCGATTAGAAGTTGCTTGAAGAGTCACAACTGCGTAATTCCACCTCTTTACCACTTAAACCCTTTTCCTGACCTACTTGCACCAGCTGACTCCATTTTTTCCTTTCAGGGGAACAGAGAACTTCTTGACAGATCCAGGCAATGTGTGGCACTCGGCCAAGGTGGGCCTCCTTTCAGCCAACAAGGCTTTGGACAGTGCAGCCAGGCTTACCTGCACAGTGCCGAGCATAGGGAAGGGGGAAGGTCCAGTGCCATAGCATGTGGCAGTGGAAAACTTGCCAAGACGGTCAGATCTTTGTCCCTCATTCATCCTCTGACAGCTTGAGTAGTGCAATGTTAATAATTGATAAGTTATCTGTGCAATAAGTTACGTTCGCCTTTTAAAAATAGAGCTAGAGAAGCAAGTCTAAATAATTAATTTCAGAAGAAAAATAATCAAATAACGCTTTCAAAGAAGGAGAAAAATCAATAGCTCTGACTTTTTTTCACCTTGCTAAGCATTTCCGGACAGTGCCATCCCCATGGACACCAATGCTCTGGTGTGACACATATTCCTAAGTGCAGCATCATCACAACAAAAACCACAGGCAATCTAGAAAATTTGTCAAGAAACTATGCATCTCACAATGCTCCTCTTCTCACCCTGGCTCTGCCTCTTCCTCTTTTCCGTCCTGCTACCCAGAGCTCCAGATGCCGGGATGAAATTACCGGTGATGGGAGATGAAAACAGTTGGCGTCCGCTCACCAGGAGC
The DNA here is from genome assembly GCF_017639235.1 of Corvus kubaryi. NCBI lineage: Eukaryota > Metazoa > Chordata > Aves > Passeriformes > Corvidae > Corvus > Corvus kubaryi. The sequence continues at coordinate 6,893,953 of NW_024580666.1, read as the reverse complement.
CAGCCGAAGGACAGCAGGGAAGCTGTGTCTCCCAGGAGAGGTGGCACTGAGCTGGCCAGTGATGGCAGCTCTGCTCTGAGCACCAAACCAAGGGAGCTTTTTTACAGGTTTGCACGTCCTTTCTCTTTCAGCTGGAGCTCCCTGATATGCACAAGGCTACATTCACTCGGGATCAGTGCTGGCTCTTTTGAGCCCTGGGAGGAAAGCAGGGAGAGCAGGGCATGAGATAGCTCTGAAACTACAATGCCCTGGTATCCACCTCCACCCCAAACACTGCATGACTCTTCCCACAGGAGCAGTTTCCAAATGGTTGCTGGTCTGATTCAGTTTCACCAGAGAGTGGAATGACAAGGCATATACCTAATCAACTTCAGTGTGCATTTAGCTGTGGATATTCCAGCTTTAAGTCACAGCTTCTGTTCACAGAAACAGCAGCATGCTGTGGGAGTTTACTTCTGCTGAAACAAAGCCTTGCCCACACCTTGGCAAGGAAAGCAAAGGGTACTGTCTACACCTAGGACTTATGCCCCAATTGAAACACGATTTAGAATATGGAGAGCATGGACTTATTTTTCCCCCCAGGACAGCACTTGAAGGATCTGCTAGCAATATTTTGCAAAGGTTTGCTGAAGAAAACCTTTAATTATATTATGGATATATTAAGGGAAAGAATGAAAAAATGAGTCCATATTTTTAAATGAAAATGTCACAGAGACTACAGTTTGTTTGCACTGTCACTGCTGAAGCCCATGTGACAGACAGCAGGATTATTTTTGGTAACTGGGTGGAGGATGGGGAGACTGATACACTACTTGAACTTCTCCATGTCAGTGTCTGCTATTGAAAAAGTTACCAGAAGACTTCTGCTATGTAGTAAGAAAAACGTATGACCAACGGAGCACAGAGAAATTTCATTTATCATACAAAGAAGGTTTCCTTATAACTAACCGGTACCTGGACAATCATGCAGCTGTGGTAGGTCATTTTTCCTGCTGTAAATGCCATCACTTAAACATAATTTCTCCATATGCAAAGCCAGTTGTGGTCCTTCAAAGTATTTGGGAGTAATGAAGGGGGTGAGTTAGAGGAAGCCCATGCCTGGGATGAGAGACTCTACTCAGGTGGAGTAGCAGAAGAGCAGGGGTTTTGCATGAGGCAGATCTCTGGATCTGATCAGCAGAATCCCTGTTACTTTATCTCAAAATCACTCACTTCAAAAATTATAATAGTATTTGGAAGTAGTGTCAGATGATTGCTGGCCAGTCTGGACAAATAGCAAATACCTAGAAAATAGAGACTAGTCGAAGCTTGGTGGCAACTTATTTGGTAAATCATAAATCTTAATTGCAGATGCAGATACTGCTCAGGGCGGGGCATTTATAAACATAAGAGACTGGCATAAAATATTTTGAAATTTTCTGGGATCCTTTTGTTTAAAGATATTTCTAAATCTCTAAAAAGAAATGTTGACAGTGCATTAGATGATGCATAATACAGTTGTTTCAAATTAAAAAATCACATTACAGAGTTTGCTTCCTAACTACTATGTCTTTTGAGTCCAGAAAGATCCGTTCCCACACATTCCCTCCTACCAAGAAGGAGCAGACCATTTCACTATCTGCACAGTTCCTGAAATGTCATAACAAGTATAAATCTTTCACTGTGGGTAGGTACCAATTCATTATTTATTACAGTGAAAAAAAGATATTGGAGACAAAATGGTGCTGCAGTAAAACTTTCATTCCGTTAATGGGTTTAGTTATGATTATTGCATAGGTATTCATTACTTAAAACTGTCACAAGCACTAAATTCTAAACAGGGTTATTAAGTCAACATAGTGCTCTTGCTTAGTCCTTTTAGTGTTACTTGAATCCTGTCCTGTTTCTCATAAATTTCCCTTCATGTAAACTCATTGATAGCTAAAAAAGATAACACATTACAAAAATCAAAGAATTTCCACAGTATATCCCTACTTCTGTGAGTAAATTTCATTTGAAAAATGACCGAAAAACATTATGTGCCACCTTAATAAACATGTATAAATTCCTAGCTAATGAAAACAGAGGGTGATATTTTATGCAATCCAGTGTGTTTGCACCAAAAATAATTTCTTCACCACTTGTGTACCACTTTGCACCATATCTAAGTATTTTTATCAGAGCAAAAAGGGGGAAATGCAATTTCAGATTGGAATAATCACACTTTACACACATGCAGCTTATGTTATGCCCGACTTACAACGTTCATGGCAATGAAAATCACTGTCACACTCAGCTCCAGATTTCACACACAGCAGCCTCCAGATTTAATTTTGCTATATTATGTTTACAGAGCTGAGTTCTTCTGTGAGCAAAATGCTCTCCACCTCTACTGATGTTAAACAGAGTAGTGCACTTGCACTTTGGAGCAAAATTTGTCTCAAAGTAATAGGTCTGAAACTTTTCAACTTATCTTGTATAATTCTATCATTTTTATAATCTTCTGAATGTAGCTTTTCACTCTGTTAGTACAAACAAATATTTTAACAGAAAATTTTCTTTGACTGTTAAAAGCAGCAGTTCTTGAGCTGTGCCTCAAAAATCAGGTGCTGCAGGGGAGGAGGAGAGAATAAGCTTGGACATTACAACATTCAAAGAAAGTAAAGCTCTTGGATGAAAGAGTGTTTATAGAAGTCACTGCCCTAAAAAGCCCACAGGTAACCTGGGAAAGCCCATTTAGAGTTGGTACTGGTTCTCATCTCAGTCTGTGTCCTGAAGAGATGTGTTGGAGACCTTACTAAGGGCCAGAGGACTTGTATTTCTCTTACACAGAAATGAATAGAAACAGGGTTTCTTGCCTTTTGCCTCTACCCTTATTTGTAAAAATGCCAGTGAATGTGAGCTGCAGCCATAGCCCTCTATCAGCTGGAAGTGGCTTCCAGAGTGAAGATGCCCAGAGAACAGCACTGATGTCTCTAATGGTCCCAGCAACCTGAAGTTTAGAGCTGACCAAAAAACTTCAGTGTCACGTGGGAGGCTGCTGCCATAGCAGAGGTCCTTGCAAGACAGAAAGCAACACCTCTGGTTGCTCCCCCTCTGGTCCTTCTGCTTTCAGTGGGCATGAGAGAGACTGTCACCTGCTCAGTACAGCCAACACACAACCAATAAATGTCCCTTTCTTCCCAGTTACACAATTCTCATGCATTTCTTGTTAACCCATTTCCTAATACTCACATCAAACCTTTCAGCAGCTGCTACGTCTGACCTTATTCCTGCCCTCTCTTTGTGTGGCCTGGTGGGGCTGCCCTTCTCCAGCAGTGTCAGTGCTGCCACAGCTCTGCCTCATTCTCTACCCTGGCTCCCAACACCAAACCCAGACAAAGGACATGGGAAAATACACGTTTAGCAGCTGCAAACAAGCAACCAACTGATTCTCCTCATGGGGAACAGGAGCTGGTCCTGTGCCATCTCAGCTCTTTTCTTCAGTAAGTAGCAAAAATGGTTTGTTCTTCCGCAGGTACGGGGCTTTCAGAGACAAGATTACTCTGAGAGGTATTGCTTGTAGGGGAATTAATGATCACTGTACATAAAGGCACCCAACACTTGCCAAGCATGATTTCCTAGTGGTTTATACTTAGTCTAAAAATAGGTCATCCTTTTGTGAAGTATCTTTCCTGAGAAAATATAAGGAAGAAGTTCCCTAAAGATGCCCTGGTGGCTTCAATGATTTTTGGGGTTAAATGTTGAGTGGAGATGTTGAGTTCTCAAAGAAAATCCACTTGCTGTTGTCAAGCTTTTGAGAAAAGTTCTGATTTGTAGATGCTCAGAAGAGAATTGATGAGGGCTTTGCATTGGTGCAAAGGAAAGGAAACTTCAGAAAAAAGTGTTCTGAATACTTGCTGGTTGATTGATTGAGGAAAATTCTTAATGTACATCAATACTTCTCATGAGGTGCATTAGGATATTAGGAAGGGGGAAATAGTTGCAGGGATGTTGCTGTGGTAATTTGTTAGTGATGGAGTAATTTTTTTTCTCTCCTGGCAGCCTATTGACTCAAATGGCAATGTTAATAACCGAGAAAACATGAGGAAAAAGCAAGCAAGCCTTGGCAGGCATATGTGTGCTTATCAAATCTGTAAGGGCACACTGCCTTTGCTTCCAAAGCTATAAGGAGGAAGCAGCTTTGTTAAGTCACAGAAAACCCTAGCAAATTCCTAGAAGGGACAGTTCTCAGAAGCATCTCAGGATATGCTACAAAGAAATGTTCACAGCAGTAGGAAAACTCTTCAGCTCTGATGGAGAATGCCACGGAAAAAGCTATCAGAGGGTGGCCCAAAACCAGCTGAAAAGTTTACAGTAAAAAGACAGAAAGGGAAGATTTGAAAAATGAAAACTGAAAAAGTAGGTGAATATAATAATGGAAAAAAAATCAATGAACAATAGTGCTTCAGCAGATAGAGAAGACTGACACAAAAAAGTCAGTAAAGTTGAAAACCATTCAGTGAGAAAACATTATTAGCCAGTAAAAGAAGTATCCTCAAAAGTATCAGTGGAAGTATTTCAGGCAAGAGTAGCAGATGAAGAACAGTGATAAACGAATAAATTCTGAAAAAAAAGAGGCAGTATTATGGGAAAGAACTATATTATCTTTTGGCTAACAGAACTGAAATTTTAAAAAAGGAAATAGAGTGGCATGAGTAAGCAAAGTGAATGCCAGGATACTGATGAAGACATTCAGAGAAAAATGATGTCTAACTGGAAGACATCAGAATTGGACAAAATCCACAAGCATTCATTAAACATCCTTATCAACTCATATCTTAGCTCAAAACACAGGAAATGCAGCAAAAGGCTGGAGGGATGGAGCACATTTATGAAAAAAAAGAAAAAGACAAAGGGAAAAAAATGAAGGCATTATCTAAAAACCTGCAAACGACTCACCAGTTATCTGAGAACTCCTTATTGAAACAATCAGTGAAAATCAGAATATTTTGTTGATGGGGAGCATTTGGCAGATACCAGAACAAAACAAGGGCCTAGATGCTGTTTTGATAGCTTATGCAAAAGCTTCTGAAAACGTGTCATGAAATGGGAATCCAGAAGCATCTGGGATTGGGAAGGGAAGTGCATTAGCGACAATTCACAGGAGAGGAGAGGAGAGGAGAGGAGAGGAGAGGAGAGGAGAGG
>NW_024580666.1:6872708-6888687 GCF_017639235.1 Corvus kubaryi | reverse complement strand
GAGAGGAGAGGAGAGGAGAGGAGAGGAGAGGAGAGGAGAGGAGAGGAGAGGAGAGGAGAGGACTGTGAAGGATTATTTTCAAAAGTAAGACGCACTGAGAAACACTATTTAGTGACAAAAGAGGAAAGTCTCTCTCATATCAACTTAATACAACAACTTGAAATTACATGGTCAGTAGGAGGCAAAAAATAATTTCCCAGTTAAAACTGTAAGGCTTCTTTCTTAAGGAAATAAGAATTTTATTTAGCTAGAGCAAGCCTATACAACCAAGAAGTTGAAAATATCACAGGAGACCAAAACAGGTACTGGAGTAAAAAATATATAACAGCACTAAACATGATAAATGTTAGAAATTCTTCAAAAGATTATGATCGAAACCAAAGGTGGCTTTAAAGAAAGAGATGTGTACAATTCCTAAAGGTATTTCAGCATGCAAAATACATTAAAGATAATCAACATATATGCCATCTACTGCAGTGAGAAACGGGACCTGAGGGAATTGTACTGCAGGCCAAAGCAGAAACTAGCACTGAATTAAGCAATAAATATGAACACAGACGTGAGAAAACCTTTCTGTTGATCTGATGATAGAGGAAAAGGGCTGAGAATAGTCAAGGATATTACAGCAAATGAGCATATGGTTGCAGTAAGCTATATCAGAGAGTGAATACTCTTTAACTGGATCTCAGGCAACACTCCAGGACCAGATAGGAAAACGCTCCTTCTAACTGTCAGCCTTTAGATAGACAAGATGCAGAGTCGGGGTGGGTTGAGAAGAAGCTACATGGCTTTGGGGTCACTTTTGTCCTGATATATAAAGCACTAGTTTTCCCACTGGCACGTCTATAATGCATTCCTTGCACACATTAAATGTTCCTAAGGAAGCACTGCTTCTGGTAGTTATTTGAACACATCTTCAGTGAAGAATAATATTTTTTTTTTCAGCAATGTCAACAACATTGCAAACACACATTATCTGACACATGCGTAGCTGTGTTTCTCCAGATTTTGGCTCATCTGTCCTTGTGTGACCTGCCAAGGACTCCAACCTCCATCTTCTCACCTCCTATGACCTTGTGAAATTGTGGCTGCCAGAGAAGCCACAACTCATGGCATGTGAAACCAGACTATCTCTACTACTACTACAACTACATCTCATGATCTATCTTATGCCCTGCTTTATCTCCAGATCAGCATGAGCACATCCCATCATTCTACCTGCTATGTGTCCCTTTCCCTAGCTCCCCTATAGCTTTTACCTCTTATGGGGCAAGGAATGCTTACAAAGTAAGGGTGCATTCACTTCATCTTGCAACCCAGCAGAGAGACAGCTGACTTAGCAGGGCTTCCCAGTACAGCTAGGCTGCAGCAACCTAAGTGGCAAAGTAATTTCAGCCTGGTTAGAGCCAGCCTGAGTCTTCAGCACTCCTGGACTACTTTTTCCCCCACTTCTCACCCACAGTTTAGTTTGTGCTCAAACCCCATGACCATCAAGCCGTACCCAGTGGACCTGCGTGTTAATCAACAACAAACAATACAACCAGGACAGTGGATGAGATGTTATTTTTGTACAGAGTAGAGACTGCAGGCCCTGTAACATGGTATCCCTGTCCACTTAGCACAGCATTCACAAATAAAATTGAGAAAGGAGAAGAATAGCTAGAACATCACACAGACTTTATCTTTTGTGTCAGGTTCACGAGTGATCTAAGCAACACTGATACGTACACCAGCTGATGACCTGTTCTGTTAGGTACAAAATGGTCCAAAACTCCTGCACTGGACTACTCATAACTCAAACATATTAAATTAAATAGGGGTTGTCCTTATAAAACTGAGCCAGGCTTTGTGCCAGTTGACTCACAAGTAATGCTGGAAAGATTAAAATAACACATAATTGCACCAGCTCTCTAAATCTGACCAGGGCTCAGAGGATAAATGCCTTACCTCATTATGTTTAAATGCTCTATCTCAATCTGGTTTAAAACAGAGCAGGGGCTGTGAGCTGCCAATCTGCCATACTGTTAAGAGAGCAGAAATACCACTACAGATCGGGATGTAGGCTCCAGCAAAGTGCTTTCCTTTATGGTCCCCTGCTCCTCAGCTCACTTCCTTCCAAGGATCATCACTTCACCCAGTATGACTATGTGTCAGCACCAGCTGAAATTATTCCTTTTCTCAAGAGACAGTGTTTCTGTGCCTGAAGTGTAAAGTTATTTATACATTACAGACCACATTCCTGCTGCCTAGCTCATGCTGATGTCTCCACCGCCACCACTGAGGAGTACCAGCCAAAACAGTGCCTTGCCTATCTGAACCCTGCTCTCAGAGACAAGTCATGCACACCTCATTTGACTTTCAAGTAGGTGGAAGTCCCAGTCTGTGTAAAGAACAGCCAGAGCTAGCTAGCTGGAGTCAAATCAAAGATAGTTTTGCTCCAGCAGGAAGAGAGTTTTTAAGGAGACAGTTGAAAATGGGACAGAAGCCCTGTGAGAAGCCCTAGACAAAAAAAGTGGAGAATCACTCATCTACATCTCTATTGATTCTAAATTACCGATGACGTATCTGGGACATATAACAAAGGAGACCTTTGGGGCAATTGTACAAGCAATATCAGCAAGCATTTCATGTACGAATTAGTCTAAGACACCTGTGTGCCAAATTTCCATTCTAATCCAGCAATACTGCTCTGCATGGCTTTTCTGACAATTGCTTACCTCTTTTAACTTGTCCAGCTCATTTTGCAGCGTCTGCTTGGATACTTCCACCTCAATGATTTGCTGCCGAAGGACTTCATTTTCGTCTTCTGCTTTAACTCGTTTCTCCTCCACACTCTCCAGCTCATGGTGCAGTCTGACAGAAACATCTTTGGCTACCTGGTCAAAAGAGCACAGATGCATGAAGATTATCCGTGAGGAGCAACAGCTACAGTATGTCTCCTACAGTAAGAAGCATATTACAGCCCTAGACAGCCAAGAGATTTTTTAATTCAATTATGACACTGTTGATGGAACAGTCAAAGCCTTCCAAGTACCAAAATGAATATTCATTTCTAATAAAGAAATCCAGAATGAAAATATATTTGATTACCCATCTCCAGCTCCCTCTCCACATTATGCTAAGGCAAAGTCATGAACAGCGGGAGGAAACACGCAGATACCAAACCCGCCCATCAAAGTGCCAGCATACCACACAGATAAAGCCAAAGACAAGGAATTGTGCATAAAGCTGACGGGCCATCCATCAAAGCAACGTGTATGCAGCAGTTCCATCCATGCAAACTTGCTGCTTTAGCAGCAATCACAGCTAGGCAAGAGTGATATGAAAGCACAGAAATATATGCCAGCTTAGGTTTTCTGAGTCCAGCCTAACAAGAATAGATATTTACTCCAAAAATGTTTGTAAAGGTGATACATCATACAACATGAGGAATTATGGAATTGCAAGGAATCAGTAAACCCAAAGCCAACTAACTAAAAACACTCAATATATCTTTCATTCAAATCTACGTACAAGATTTTTACAGAGTAATGTATCACTGCTACTGTTACAAGGTTATAAGTTGGTTTTCATCATAAAACAAAAAATTAGATCTGAAATTTTAAAAGGTTTGATGACTTGATGTTACTCTCATTTCCACTACTGACAACAAATCATTCCAGTTTCAGAAGGTTTTACGTTTTACATTTGTAAGTACAACATTCTTAATAATTCCAGTTGTAAGCAGTCCTTCTCTACAGAAGATATTTTAAAAACAGCTACAAGATAGCAATATTAAGACGAGTTAAGCTAGATAAACATACAAAGCCTATACAAAGTTTTACTTGGTTTTGATGGAAGCATTTCTGAAAGATACAAAAACTGTTTCAGTATGAATGTAATTTTTACAGGAATTTGTATTTTTAGGGACAGAGCATTTTGATTCTCTATCTGCCCTGCAAAAATATAACAGTCTGTTCCTGATACAAGTAACTCACTAGACTCTAAGAAATGCAACTTTGACTATTTTTTTCCAGTTACTTGGCGTAAGCGAAAAGGAAGGAAACAGCATGAACTGGAAAAAGCGTATCAGGTCTTGTTTATACAGTATTGCAAAGTGAAGATTTTCAGTAAAACCAATAAAACAAGACCTTTTAAATCTTTCAAATGCACAAATGTAACTTGACTGTATTTCTTTCATTTTGAGTCTAAACACATGTTTTTTTGGTCATTGACACATATGATGATGATGATGAGCTGAATATTTGTTCACCACCACAGCAGTAGGAAATTGGTCCTGACATTTGGAGAACTACTGCTTGTTTCATGTGTCACACTCACTTCCACTGCCACATCACGGTCTGCTCTCTTTTGCTATGAATATGAATCTCTCAACCTACCTTTAAATCCTGTTCCAGGCTCCTAATGAGCTCTCCATCCACATGGCCTGTTTGTGCAACTTTCAAGCTTTTCTGTTCTGCTTTCCTGAGACGATATTGCAGAATGCGGCAATTCTTGTTTGCCCGGTCCAGTTCTCGCCGGAGCTCCTGCAGCTGGTAAACATCTTCCTCTAAATAGCTGTCACGCATTTCTTCCATTTCAGCCCGAAGTTCATCCAGCTCATCCTGTGAGAAGTCAAAACAGTGCTCCATCATACCTCTAAATCTCACCCATGGGAGAAAAATAGGAAACATGCTCACTAGGATACCATATTAATGAAATGATACAGATTGCAACACGCAGCTCCAGAAGTCACAGGAGCAGAAGTTTTAACCCAACATTGAGTAATTATGCTGAACTAAATTAATGAATACTTGTCATATTTCTTTCAGCTGCTTTGATAATTAAAAACAAACCAGATGCTCATGTCTCCTGAAACTGATGACCTTCATTTTACCGTCTCCAATTAAAATTAAAAGCGCACAATACTTTACCACTGTTTGAACTGATTCCTTGTTTTACTTAGACTACAGTAAACCTACTAAAGCAAGTACTTCAACATCTCTGTGTGGTGTGTGCCTTTTTAACAGCCAACCCCTCCTAAAAATGAAATTTTCCCTTGAAAAATGTTTTACACAAAATACTGAACTGCTCCATATGGAAATGCTGTCCCATCTGAGCCTAACGCCATGCACTGGCTGAATGACACATGGGTTGTGTGCAGGAGAAAGTGGGCACACACATCTCAATAACAGGACTGCAGGAACAAAACAAAACCTGTGCCCCCGGGAATAACCTGCTCATTCTTTTCTGGGCATCATGAACTGTCCCAATTCCATGTTATACCATGAGTGGCACTTGCTCTCTAAAGTCAGATTAAAGATTTACAGCTGAACAGGATAAGCTCTATCATTGCCATTTGTTTAATCTGTGCATAACTGAAGCTCCACAGCTAGAACTGTTACAAAGGTCTTCCAAGCAGAGGGGTACAAGGTATTAAACTACTGCATGAGAGAAAAAAATATGATTCTACAAGCTTTAAACAAAGCTGGGGGGAAAAAATCAAGAAAAAGAGCCAGGAGGAAAATATTTGAAATTAACTATTAAATTTTTAATTGGTCTGTTTAAATTTGTGTTTGATATAATAAAGACCAAATTTTCAGTGGAAAACTTTGCTTAAATAAGATTCCAGGAGAACTTGCACTGGGGCTAGCTGCAGTGTGACCTCACTTCAGATCTCTAAATCACTCTTGAAATACCAAGGATGGCTGGAGATTATTTCACACTTGAAATACCAAGGGTGGCCAGAGAACATTTCACACTTGTCTCAGGTGGAGAGGGCACTGCTATGAAGTCAGTACCCTTGACAAAGCTTCCCCTGCCCCTGGCTGAACCATCCCTGTCCAGTCCCTGCATGAACACATCCGCCCATACTCTCCTGGCAGTCCTCTCAGCCATTCCCCCTTCCCACAACCTAACCAGACTGACTTATTAATCTTGCTTCATTGGAGATTTGATAACAATTGCAGGGCAGATCTTGTCCCTGAGCATGGTCCTGACCAAAGGAAGATGGGTAGAACTTCTTTAGCCTTGTCAGTTATGTTAGAATTGCAGCCTTATTCTTACCAACATCCCATCCATGCATAAAAACACCAGTATGGACCTATGGTTTAATTTCAGTTAGCTGAGCCAGCATAAATTTTGGGTATGCACAAGGCCTGTTATTTCCAAAATTACAACTCTGGGCTTATAAGAGAGGCTTTGCTCCACCAGTACAGCCCATTCAGTTCTCCCTGGATGCTCTGAAAGGACAAAGAAGTTTTCTCACAAGCCTACTATGTCACTGTACATTCTCAATACATTCAGATTTCTGCTGCAGGAGCATCCTGTCCCACAGTCTCCCTGGGACAAGTGCAGGAGCAGGATATTTGTGTGGACAGAGAAACTCAAGAGTTACTCCCCAGTGTGCTGGATCATGCTCACACCATACACTGTCTGAAAAGGAATAGTGTAAGCACTGCCATCGAGGTTACCCTTGCAGCAATAACATCCTCAGAAGTTCCAAACACATTAATTAAGCACAAACAGCAGACTTCAAGGAAGCAAATGAGCTCTGCAGACCAAATCCAGCAGGATTATTTCAAAACAATTGAGGGTCCAGGCCCTATCTACTCCTCAGGACACAGCCAAATACTCTGGCCAGTTTACAGCCATTGCACTGGTGAAGTTTTGATAAATGATGTATATTTTAAAAAGAAAAACATAGCAATGCATGCTTGATTGGATTGGGAACAAGACCTGTTTTTCTTTCCTGTGTACACACTTATCACGATGCTTCACATTTATAGACACTTTCAAGAGCTAAAGTAAAAGTTTACCCAGTGAAGATAAGAGATGCAGAAGAAAATGTCAAGGTTTTAGAAACTGATTGGAGAGTAGCAGTGGCTTTTGAACCTAGGAAAAGGAGTACACTTGTGCATTTTCAGTTTATTAATGAGATATTTTGTCTAAGGTACTCATACCAAAAGTAGAATCGTTACCTGTCAGAGCTACCACAGCCCTATGGAGTTTTCTTTTTGTCATTTTGTAGGGTTTGTCTTCAGACTCAGATGTTAAATTTACCTCAACTAGATTTAAGTTCAATTAACTTCTTAATATCATCTTCAGAATGCTAATGTTAGATTAGTAATTTGGTTCTAAATTAAAATTTTGAAACACAAATCCACAATAAAGAAAAACAACTGTCATCAACAAATCAATGGGATCTGGTTTATAATCTGATGTTTACATTTAAGAACTAAGCAATGGCTTTCATGTATAAAGTAGCCTGCAGTTATAATGTCATTGCTCATCTCTTAAACTTCCTTCTTATCTTCATCAGGTTTTGCTGTTAGCAAATCTGATTGGTTTCTAAAGACAAATAATAAACACTATTTGATCTCAAAGCATTTATTGCAACCAAACTTGGAAAGTGAAACTCACATAATTTTAAACAACCCAATCCCTGAAACACTCATCCCATTGAAACTGAACATTCCCAAACCCCGTCTGTGGGCATGGGAGTTCTCCCAGCTGTAAAAGTCACTCTGTCTCTGTTAGAGACTTGAGTCCAATGTCTTTCCTCACACCAAAGAAGTTCCTCAAAGAGTTGCAAGCATTGGCATGAGCCTCAGGAAATAGGACTGTCTTTAACCTCCTGGTAAAACCAAAATTTTCTCAATCTCCCTTATCAGCACAACTCTGACTTTGCAAGTCAGTGATTTTTTTTTTTTTTGCTATGCTTGCCTCTGGTTTTGATTATAAATACACAGTTCATTTTTCTCTAGTGTAATTTTGCAGATGAATTAAAATTTAGAATACAATGAAGGAAGCTGTACTTTAAAAATCTCACATGCTTCTCCTCTCAGATATTTTTTTGACGGAACGGAGTTTCTTTTCCACAATTAATTTTTTTCCTACTCCCAAAATTTTCACATAGAAATCAAACTGTATCCAACTTCCTGTATTTAGAGATACAGCATCCTTTGGATGAGCTTTAAAACAAGGCAACATGAGGCCACAAACAATTTTGACTGTATAAGGAGCAGAAGCCTCACTGTACAGGCTGCATGCAGCATCAGCCCATTTTCTGCTGTATTGCTGCAGTGCTTGGGGCTTGAACCTAGAGAGGAAAAGACCCAAATTAAATCAGACAGATTAAATATTTTTGAATAGCAACATGAAGTCCTATTTTTATATAATAAATATATAGAGAGGAACATGTCACCTCCAGAAAATCTGGCTCAGATTTTGTATGTCAGCACACCATTTTAGATACTGGGTTAACCTCTAACTGAACCATAACAGTTTAACTTTAGTTACAATAAAGACACAATCTTGCTTTTGATACAGGCCACAAGGCCAGTGACAAGGGTGTAGATGATTCCATCTCTTAGCAGCTGATTCTCCTTGGCAAGTATTTGTGATTCTGCTGTGGACCCTGAAACTGTATGTTAGTAGATCCTAAGTCAGAACTGTTACAATCACACCTAGAAAATCAGAACAGCTTAAACTCCCCTTCTAAAGTGATCCATGCACAGAAAATGAAGGAAGGTAATTTAAAGAAAGACCCATGGAAAGGGAAGTTGTAACTGAAACTGTGATGGTCCTGCTTACTAAACTGGCAAACTGCTGTTTTGAAGGAAAACATGTCAATCATTTGTGAAATCAAAGGTAAATGCAGCAAAGCCAAAACTCCCAGCTTGGTAGTTTGCAAAAAAAGTGATGCTCTGGCTACAAGGCAGATAGAAATAACAGATAAGCCAAACCCTTGACTTAATTAAAATGTATTGTTCTTACTACTATTATTATTGTGAGTTAGAATTAAAGCTCTTTCTCTCAGGAGGTATTGAGCTTCATACTGTAGAGTTTAATATTGTAAAACTGAAGAAAGAGATCAGAATAAGCACTTAAATGTAATTAAAACAAACAGGCAAGGAAGTGGTCATCCCTCTTTGTTCATCTAAAAATGGAGAGCTGCTCCCTTCCTTAAACAGGGAGGACCTGCTCCAGCACCCCAAAGTGGCAATTGAAATTGGGAGGTTAAGTGCTGGCATCAGAAGCTTCACTTTGTTGTGCATTCCTGAAGGGGATGAAAGCCTCCTCTTGATCCCTTTTAATTTAATGGTAATTATGCTATTACTTTCAGTAAGAACAGCACGAGTCAGAGAGTCCTGGAAGAAAGAACATTGTTTAGGAAAAGATAAACTGCTTTTATTTCCCTATGTCACTCTGGTCATCAGAAAAAACGAAAGGAAGTCTGTTTTCTAACTGGCAGCTCTTTCCAAATTTGCAGTAGAAATCCCACTTCCACCAGCCCGAGTCCTTCAGCTTATGGTTTCACTTGGCCCAAATGACTTCCTAAAGGCCAGCTATTTGGGGTCTAATAGGAATTACCCAACTGAGAGTCACAGGGTGTCTGTATGGACACAGGGCCACACACAAATAGATGCTCTGTTTGCAGGAGTCCCCAAGACTGCAGTGCAAAAGCAACAGAATCAGGATTCCCCATTTGCCTGCCAGTGTACCAAGCCAATGTGAACTGGCTGAAAGGGGGAAAGACTTGTGTGCAATTTTCATCACTGTGTAGCCCAAATGCATACTGATAGGTCATTTTCTGTCTGTACTGTGCAAATTGAAGACTTGCCCGTCAGAAGAGAAGCCATTACCTCATTAATACATTTACTGATGTCATGCTTGTTTATTATTGATTTAACTATAATGAAGTATAATTAAGAACAAATTACAGGAATATGCCTTGTTTATGATTCTTTAAAAAAAAAAAAATAGAGAGAGAGAGAGAAAGAGAGAGAAAAAGTCAGGCCATACAGCTATTACACTGAGTAACCCATACTCATCTGAGTCATTCCCACTGAAATGACCAGGAATACTTGCATAACTTATGGGCTCTGTCTGCCCAGCCAGTCTGGTTATGATCTGTAACAAGGTTTGAAAATAAATTTTCCAATCATCTCCACCAACTGCACACTCATTCTGTCCACAGAGCATGCAAGAAACGGATTCCTTCTGAAATAAAACAGAGACCTACACTCCAAGGGTGTAGCAAATGTGCTCCGCTACTCGAGTCCTCTGGACAGCTTTAAAACATATGCATGATGGGGATGTTTTGTTCAAGGGGCCAGACTAAATGCAGTCCAAAGCAAGACCACTAAACTGCAGAGGAAGGGTCATCTGCACCACTTGCATTTAGGTCAGCCTGCTGATCTACCTTCATTGAGATGAATTACTGGCTAAAATAGAGAAAGCTCTTACCTCAGAGCATGAATAGAGACTAAACAGTGGAACCCAACCATGCGTCAAAAAACCTTGAAAATTATTGTTAGGGAGAAATTACATGCAAAAAAATAGCATAAAAGATACATGGATACTGAATTCATTGCTATGTGAGTACAGTTATGCACACTAGCGAAGTCTTTAGGCTCCAGCGAATTAGAACACATCAGTGTTCAGAAGTTATATATTAAGTTGAAAATAACTGCAAACTAGGAAGACAAAAACACACAAAATCTATAAACTGTATAGTATTTAAGAAAATACAAAAGAAGGAGGAAATTCAATTGTCTATCTAAAAAATATGTTTATTAATTTGGCCAAAAGTCATATTTATAGATTATGTCAGTACTGTTTTCTAAATAGAAAGCTATTTAATATACATTTAATCAAATGAGTGGAGAGTGGGGAAGGGAGGAAGAGTGGAAATTACAGTGGGTAACTGCTATTGCACTGGTGAATCCAGAGCTTCTAGAAAGTCCTTGATAAATCTAAGATTCATGAACTGTGATTTTACATAATCTCTGTTTTCATGTTTTAAATATCTCAAAGTGTCTATATGTAGGAGACACTGCTGCTGCTGCTAAGAAATAAACACATCCCCCATAGCACTTTACAGCAGAACTGCAGCAGGGATAAATATGCTCTAAAAGGCTTTGATTGGGAAGAAAGCAACAACCATTATTTTTGCCTCTTGCAAAATATGTTAATGAACCTGAAGCCCCTGGGCCCCTGATGTTATTATTTAGCTTTCAAAGCAGACTACTTTACAAGTCACTCACCAATCCAACGTTGTCTGAAGCTTGTGCACAAACCAAGATGCGAACTGAAAAGTCACAGGACCGTGAGCACCTGTTGACTTCAGGGCCGCTTCAAGTTTGCAGGATCTGAGAGCGAGAGCAGCATCTGGCAGCTTTTCTGCTTCATTCAAGCATTAGCTACAGTATTGTTTCAACACATATCCTCGGCTGGGGCTGGTGAAGCTGTTCGAGCACTCATCAATGGCAACATTGATAGCCTCTACTGAGGGCCACCGAGGCAAACTATTGCCCGGTGCATCACGCAGCTCATCCCCTCCAGGCAGGGTGGGGGCTGCCAGGGACACAGCTGGAGCTAACAAGGCACATGGCCTCGCTATTCTTCCCCCAAAGTGACATCTCTCTCGACAGCCGACCGTCCCTCCGGCTGAGCCCAGCCACCTGGGGTTGGTGCCCCGGGCCGGGTTGTCACCTTCCGTTCTCTTCGGGGCCACCAGTCGCCAGGTGGGAAAAGCAGCATGTCAAGCAGAGATAGGGGATGAGCTTTATTTTGCTAACCCTGGTAACCCTCACTAAATGGAAAAAAATTGGTGCCATCACTTTGCATCATTCTTGGTCTGCAAAACCCTTTGACATCCACAAATCCCCGCAGGTTAATAAAAGAAGCGGTAGAATTACTCCCCCTAAGTTCAGCACAAGCCTACAACTCAAAGAGCTACAGTTTCAAGTGAGTAAAGAAATACAATGTAACCTCATATGACGCACATTGTGATTTTAAACAAAAATGAACATAGTTTAGATGCATCAAAGCGGAATAAGGAGCCTGGAGTGGGCCCTTAGTCAATTTATATCCAGAATATGTCACAGTTACAAATGAATATAGAAAGAAAAAAAGACAAAGCAAGACAGTTATCTAATAAATCCCAGATAGTATATTTCTGTGCTAGTCCACACTGTAGCAGCATTTCTGGCATGTTGAACTTAGACCAGCACAGGCACAAACAGAAGGCCAGGTGAAGAAAAGCACAGCAAGCACCAGTTTTATTTTAAGGGCTGTGGGAAGTGTCACGCCTCATGTAGGAGGCTGCTTTCACATTATGGCTGTGAAGGATGCAAAGAGAAAAGGGGCGTGTGTTGTGACTAAAACACCACTGCTGTTTCTGCTAGCATGTTTATTTAATTAACACAATCTAAATTAAAGTTTGGCCGAGACAGAGCAAAAACATGCCTAATTGCTAAAATTTGGACCTTCTTCCTTAAGATCCCTCACCCTTCAGAGGGCTCTATACCACAAAAGGCTTCTTTCCAAGTTTCCCGAGGAATCTCATAGTGAATGACACTTCTCCCTGCGCTGGACACTTTAAAGTAAACTTGAAAATCAACCACTTGTGTGGGCAGTATTTTGCTACTACTAACAGGACTGACTAGCAGTAACTAAAACTTTATCTACTACCAGCAGTTACCAAGGATCTCCTGGTCCTACAGAGCCGAGCGCCATGACAAAATTTCTCTCTTAGACGCCAACAAAGAAGTGATACCTTTTAAATGCTGCTGTAATATTACAGTCTTCCCCCATAGGTAGCTGAAATAAGATCTTGCAAGGAATACATGAAACTGAAATCTATGATGAAATTTCACAGTGGTAGTAGAAGAGAGACTTCTCAATGTAAACTTTTCTCCTCAGCCACTTCACCTACATGCTTAGCTTTGCAGCTAGTTAGCTATGGCTAGAGCCAAATTCTTATCTGAAGACAGTCCTGGAACATTATAAGGTGGAAACCTGATACCAGGATAAAATCTGGCTCATGGTATATGAGATGTTTGCAGAAGCAGCAGCTTGCACTGCATTCTGGGAGACTTTCTGGTATTTATTGTGTAGAAACAAAAACAAATTATTGTGTTTGTTTTTTTTCTTTCTGGTAACACTTTAATCTCTAGCAATCTTTAGCACTAAGTCTATGTGTGTGTGCGTGTGTGTATCTTCTATAACGTGTGTTACAGACACATGGAAGATACTCCTATATGAAAATTAAATTTCCCTGAAAAAGACTTTATTACGTGCACTTAGGGCTGCACTCCAGCTGCAGGGAGGGATAAGGAGGAGTGAAAGCTACAAAATTTGGCTTATGGCCATGCTCAGGAAATTAACAGCTTCTTCTGGGATTTATCTAATCATTTGTCTATTTACAGTTGACAGCATCCCTGTTATCCCTTAGCCCCCTCTGGAGAAACACAGCTCACTCCAATGCCAACCAAGAGAACTGCGTTGTAAATAACACACGGAACAAACCCACAAGTAAACAACTCAGACAATGCTGTGGTTTTAATCTGTAGATGTTTTTTATAGGTTTTCCTAGGAAAGGCAAATGAGGTTTGGGGATTCTCCTGATAATTTTTGCACCACTAGGCTGTCTCTAACCATTTTGAGAGAGGAGCAGAACTAAGACCTCATGTGCCCAGGTGGCCAAGGAAAGCAGACAACGTACTCGTTTCCCTCAGAAGAGGCAATAGTGTGAGCTCATGGCTTTCCAGGCATCAGAACATGCCCACTGAAGAAACCAGTCTGTATCATCACCATTCTGTATCATACCAGTCTCAGAAATACTTTTAGCATGAAAAAGTCACAATCTGAATCAAAAAAGCATTGGGACAAAATTGCTGTAGATGATGAAGACATCAAGGTGAAAGATCTGAAGGCACTGTTGCACAGGGTGCACACTGTTGCACATTCATTTGGAATGAAGCAGAATAAAGTTTACCTAAGCCTTGTCACTGGCAACTAGGTCCCATGATCACAGAGTTCCTCAGGTGGGACACACTAACAGGGGTCAGTCCTAGACAATTCAGACAAACTCTTTTCTTTCAGTTTCCCATAGTTAAAAATTACTTTCAGTATAAAGAAAGAGGGCTTGACACATACTTTGTAATGGGTTTAAGTATATATTACTCATATACTTGTGCAAATCCTGTAATGCAAGGAGATGCTCCTGGACTTCATGCCTTCTAATGGCAGTGCCAGTTACCTACTTACTCCTTAAGCAATTCCTATTATCAATTCTGATTTCATTACATCTCCTCTTGCTTCTAGGCTGTCAAATAAAACAAAAGCTTGTGATAAAGGTTCTCTGTGCTGCTCATCTTTTTATAGACTATTACATTTCTCTACCACACTTCAGTTTCCCATCCAATGAGTGCTATAAAAGCTTTGCTATGAGCCAATAATTTTTATTGGTCTGGTTCTGTATTATCCTTTTCTAGATGACCAGCAGTGCCCCCAGTATTTCAGGTACACTCACTGACCTGTGTAACAGCTACAGTTCTATAAAATATTGCCAGCTTTTCTAAGTTAGTCTCTGTTCAATTCCCACTGTAATCTAACAGTTTTTGCAGATTTTCATTGCTCCTTCTCTCATGATGCTCCCAAGTTAATGCAACACACTTAAACAGAAAAGTGCATTATTCTTCCCTCCAAGTGCTTCAGATTTTGAATATTAAGATTTTTTTTACCATCCTCTGCCTTTATCTTTCATACTTTCCTCAGGGGTTAACTTTATGATTAAGTTCTGTCTGATCTTTGCTGGACTTCACTTAATGTCATCTGAAAATTTTGCTGTATCATTGCTCATTCCGTTTTCCAGTTCACTAAGCAGCACCAGACCCGGCAAAGAACCTTGCAGCACCCCTGCTGTTACCCTTTTGCTATGCTGAATATTGTTTCCTGTACCTTAGCCAAAACCCCTTAACGAGCCTAGCCTGTATCTTTAGCACCCTTCTCTCCCAAGGTTATACACCAAACTGCAGTTCTTATTCGAGTAAGAATCCTAGATTTACATGGATTTCCATGGTTATTTTGCTTGAGAACAGGGTGTTTCCAAAATCAGGGAACAAAGATTTTTCTCACCAGAGGCAAACAGTGGCTGTGGTTACAGGATTATCTCAGTTTATCTTATTTATAGATCTCTATGCATGTAGCTTCTTTGCTCTGCCAAAAGATCGGATTGTAAGTACCAGTCCAACTAAAAGTTCCCACAGGTCAACCCAGCTCAGAGCTTGCCTGAATTTAGCTTTGCTTTTTCTCCGAGGATGGATTCATGCAGATGTACTTTTCTACCTGTACAAGGATGCAATGACACTTTTTTCTTGCTGCTCTTGTTGTTCTATTAGTACTTCAAAGCGAGTGGCTTCACTTTCCAGTGATAAAGTAACACAATAAGCACAGCACATAATGCTGCCATCCTTTCCACATCAAATGAGGGAACCTATTCCTTTGGCTTTTCTTAAAGGGTGATACTGAGGAAAACAGTTCCTGGAAAGCAAAGTCCTGCTAACCAGTAGAGTGTTTGCGGCGCTTTAGAAAGAGTCGGGGTTTGCTGAGCTACCACCATGTCAACCAAACGCAGCATTGCCACGGTACATGTTGCACCGGACTGACGTTCATCCAGCGCCCACAAATAGGGCTTTGCAGGGAGCCGCGATCCTACGCTTATGAGCCCTTAAGCCGTGCCGCGGTCTCTCTTCGTGGGGGCGGGGGAGGAGGGGGCCGAGGCGCCCGGATGGTTCTCGCTGCCTCTCTTTCTCTCCCGCGGGTAAAATTTGGCATTTGGTCCAGCGGGGGCGGGGGGTCTCGCGGGAGGTGACTCCAAGCAGCGCGAATCCACTCGCCCTCCCCCCAGGCGCGGTCCCCGCATTCCCAGGTAGGAGGGGGCCGCACTTCTACCGCTGCCGCCCCCTTCCCTTCCCCGCCGAGGCCGGGCTCCGCGGGCGATGCTCACCTTGAGGTACTCGTTCTCCGAGCGCAGCTCCTCCACCTCCCGCTGCAGCTCCTCCGGGGCCGCCGGCGGCGGCTCCCAGCCGCTCGAGGCTCGCCCCCCGCCCGTGGCCGCAGGCAGCGCATCCCCGCGGGAGCCGAGGGCCGGCGCAGCTCCGCGCCCGGGGCCGGGGCCGTGGCCGGCGCGGGGCGGCTCGGCGGCGGG
>NW_024580666.1:6818886-6872308 GCF_017639235.1 Corvus kubaryi | reverse complement strand
GGCGCGGGCCGGGGGCTGCGGGGCGGCAGCGGCGGCCGCGGGGGCGCCCGGCGGCGGCAGGAGCGGCGGTCCCCGCGGGGCGCGGCGACAGGACGGGCAGCCTCCTCCAGCCTCCCGGCTCGCTCTCTCATCACTTCTGTTTCTCCCAGCCACAGCCCTCACACTTTTCTTTCTCGATCCCCCTCTTCCTGCCCCCCCCACTCCCACCTTCTCCTCCTCCTCCTCCTCGCCGCTCTCTCCCGAGCACTGATTTGTTTCAATAAATCGAGCCCAAATCCCCCGGTGGCAGCCGTCTCCGTCTCCTCCTCCTCCTTCCCCTCCCGCTCCCCTCTCCGCCTGGCTCAGCTTGATGCTGCTCAAGTTGTGATGCAGCCCAAAAAACCGATCCCCTTCTCCTCAATCCGAGGCAAAGGCGTGTTTTCCCAGCTGCCTTCGCCTCCGCTTGCAAGCCCCCCACTCAGCCCACCGGCGCCGCTAACCCCATCACTGCCCCGGCTCCAGCCGCCGCCTCCGCCCGGCTCCTGAAATAGCCCCGCGGCTGCCGGGGCCGCTCCGACTCGGCGCTGCCCGCCCGTGCGCAGGATCCGCCCCCTCTGTCAACCAGCCAGGCTGCTCTCCTCCCGCCCGGCAAACTACTTTCCTCGCACGCTTTATTATAGGAACGCCTCTGCCAGCCTCTTCCTATCAGAAAGCCTCATTTAGGGAGAAATTTTGATCTCCCAGCCATGAGCTATATGGTGTTGCTCGTTTTGGTTGGGTTTCTTTTTTCCCCGAAGCTAAGATTTCATGAAAACCCTCTCTCCAGGGACTGGCAGCAACAAAACAACAGCCACCGCATTATCTCTCTGCTCAAGGCAGATACAGGTTCACCTAGAGGCAGAGCCGAGTATCCGAGGATATCAGCAAGTTCCTGGCTCTGGCTGTACTACAAAAGACAGATCCGTCCTTTTGGAACAGGGAGATATGAAACTGCAGCCCTTACATTTGCAAAGCACCCGAAGAGTAAATGTAAGGGAGGAGAGGCTCAGGCGTGGGAAAGAGGCACAGCCTTAATGGAAAGAGCAGAGCAGCACCAGCCGGGATGTTTCCGCTTCTTCTGCGGACCTTGGAGTAGTCTCGGTGGCTGCCTTATCAGACGAAAGTGGTAAATGCGTGCTTAGCTTCTGAAGTCCTTGGGAGGCTCGGATCATCCGCGTCGGGACGTCAGGGACTGCAGCGCGCTCGGGGGAGGACAGTCCCGGAGGCTTGAGGGGAGGGATGGGAAGGTGGGCAGTACTCTGCGGCGCTGCAAGTCCCCCGCTCCGCTCATCTGGGCTCAAGGCATTACCCCGAAAGGCAAAAGCCCCAAGGTCTGCTGGAGCCTGGGGGCACGGGGCACCACGGGGCGGGTGGCCAAAGAGAGACCAAGCGGCTGGTTCTGGCAGTGCCAGGCCGGGGCCGGGGCCAGGCCACGTTGCCCAGGGAAGAGAAAGGACCGCTCGGGCATCCCCGTGTCCTTTCTCCCGGTAAAGGAGGGGAACACTGATTTATCCTGATGAATAGCACTGCCGCATGAGTATGCAACAGGTAGTCCTTACTTTGTAAAGGCTGCAAAGGTGAAAAAAAATGATATTCAAATCAGAGCTGTATTTACAGGTCTCCAGGAATTGGGAGCAGCTCCACGGCAGCGCCCCGGGCAGCCGGCGTGGGCAGCGGGGGCCGGGAGAGCGGTGATGGGCGGGATGTCGGCGGGGCCGGGGGCGAGGGCGGCTCCAGCCCCGGGAGGAAGCCGGGGCTTGGAGCGACAGCGGAGGGGGAGGAGGTGGCCAGGGTCCCTCCCCGTCCCCGGGTGAGGGACAGACCTCCTGGGCAGGGCGGTGCGGTCCTTCCGCGAGTGGGCAGGCGATGAAAGCTCTGCGCCGGGGCACCGAGCAGTGATGCCATGCTGGGTTGGGTGCTTTTTTTAATCTCTTGAAAAGTCCACTTCTGTTAGTGCTCTTTATTTCCCACCCGTTGGCATCGCTGCCAGGCGGCTGGGTTCCCGCATCCAAACGTGCCTTCCAGGTCACACGCCAGAGTACCTTTTGTGGCAAAGATTGCACTGGCTGCTGCCGGTGTGTACACCTACTAGAGCTGCTGGCAGGAGTTCGTTGGGCCAAGTCCTTTAAAAATTACAGAAAATACTTTGAGGAGAGGCAAATGCAACAAACCCACTTGCAAGTGTAAGCCCCCTCATTCTCCCTGCGTGTACAACATTAGTAATTTACTCGTTTGGGTGAGATAACCAGAGTATAGAAGCAATATGAAGTGGCTCAGATGACCTAGAAAAATGGCTTATAAAATACAAACTACTGCTATATTTTAATGACATAACATTTGCATCAGGCCATCACACATTATCAATGTTTCCTACCAAGCTGTTGTGCTTCAAGTTGTTTTTTTAATTATTATTTTTAAAATTTTTTTTGTCAATACACTGCTGGGCAGTTCAAGGAATTCTCCCTTACGGGAATGTGAAAGAGAGTGAAAGAAATGGCAGTTGCTGTATTTCATAATGAGAAATAGTAGTTATTATGGAAACACTAAGTATTAAAGATGCCCTACATGAGAGATCTCATAAATGCTGTTTTGCACTACCATATCACCACTCTCACTTGGTTTTGGCTATAAATTCCAAGAATAGATGGGAATTCCAGCTTCACCTACTAGATTTGCAAAGTGTTTATGCCTGTGATGAAAGGGGAACTGCTCTGTGGTAATTTATGAGTACCCTGTTTTGACTTTGCTCCATGAACAGAATGGTTCAATTCAAAAGGAAAATGAAAGGAAAAGTATGGCTCAAGATAAGCCACTTTTCTACAAACAATAGCTGAGGGACAGTGCCAGGCTTCTTTGCACTGGAGGGGAAAAGAATTAGGGATGTGAAAAAAGGAGCACATTCACAAAAGGCTGGGAATTGTCTGGGAGAATTAATCTGAGACATTTAAGTGCTTGACAGAGCCCAGTTTCCTGTGGTTACCTTGTAAATTTTACATTGCAAAGACACAAATAAATACATCTTTTTCTATCTTACTTATCTCCCCCCCCCCCACTAAATACTTTGTTTCAACTGCTAAATGCTTTATGTTTTAGATGTCATGTTATACCGCTGTGCATCACCGACCACGAGCTCCTGCAGGCAAAGAGGACTAAAACTCATCCTGACTTCTGAGGAGGTACCCTTGACAAATAGAGACTCAGAATAATGAAAGGCCCATGACAAGGCAGGGTGACCTCAGAGTGGAAAGGAGACTGGAGAGTAGATACTTCTGTAAACTCTGTGTACCTTTGTGTTCTGTGCATCTTCCTCTCACTGAAACACAGTAATGTTCACTGTCCTGGGCAGCACCAGTTCAACTAGGCACCTTAATAAAGTGCTTTATTTGCATTAATGCTCAAACAAAATCCAGCTGTGGCCCTGAAAACGTGCTCAACAGAATGCGTTAGAGGGAGACGAATGATCAGTCACATCAGGATCCCTTTATGCTATGCTGGCAGTATAAGGCATTTAATAACAAAGAAATGCAGCCCCTGTAGCCCTCCCTGGGCATGTGCCTGGCTGGGTGCAGATGGTAGATTTGTGTGGTATGAGGCCAGCTGTAAGATTTTGGCTGTGTTCCTCTGTCCTCTGCTGTCGTGAAATGCCATTTGGAGATCCCTACGAGAATGGCGTGAATGAGGATAAGACCCTAATATGAAAGCTCAGTACATACCACAGAAATCTCCATTGGGCTAGGCAAATGCCCAGTAAGAATTACTGGTATCATATTACTTATTTATTTATATCGAAACATTTTTTCCTTTACTTAAAACTCGTTATTTGTTCTTACAGGAACACACAGTCACAGACAACCAAGACCCCCCTAATTCTCCTCTCTCTTTCTTTTAATTTGTTTGTAATGTCCAATTGTTTTCTCTTATCGTAAATTAGTCATGCACTCCCTCCTGGTGGAATGGTTTCTTACATGCTTGTGTAGCTCTTAACATAATAGGACGTCTGGGTGTTGGTTGAATAATACAAATAATCAGACACAACACTTTTACAACACGTTTATTTTGGCAATGCTGATATCCTTTGTCTGATTAATGCTGACATTTGATAACTGAGCTGTATTTGCACAAATAATTATGAAAAGTAGATGCTAAGCCTGACTACTTAGATTAGCTATCACACATCTTACAAAGCACAAGACAGTTTTTGGCAGTGTAGGACTGCCTAAATTCTTTTCTAGGGCTGAGGCACAAGAGAGTTTACAATTACTTAGAAAAGATGTGAAGAGGCTCAATCTAAATGTAAATTTGTCCCTCACCAGCCCATCTTACAGTAGCCTAAGCCTAAGCTGTTATTTTCTCCTATTTCAAATCCCTATTTGAGATCTTCAATGACACCATAAGAGCAGCCAACTTATAATGGCCAGGCTCAGAGTTATAAGGGAGGACTGATGTTTACAGAGCTAAATCAAAATACTAAATGAAGACACAAATGCATCCATACAGGCCATATGTATGGATAACCTAGCATAAGTCTGGTTGAGTCTATCATTATTCCCCCTTTATATGTTGCAGATCACGAGCTGTAATTTCTTTGTGGGCACATTGTGCTCTGTGATTATACCATCCCAGAGGAATCCTAATCAGGGCCAGCAGGTGTTAGAGTGACACGTTAACAACAGCAATGAGGCATAGCTTCCACAGAAAAATGTGTGACATTTTCAAGTTCACAAATCCTGTTTTGTTTTCTTCTTTTTTGCAAGTTCTCCCTCAACCACTCTCTCTCCCTGAGGGATTCAAAGCCCCAAAGACCTTTTTTAAGCTTTATTCTTGGTCCCAGGAGTTATATCTAGATTTTCACTTCTTGCTCTTTATTTGTACAAAACCTGATTATTAAAGGTCTCAGTTCTTCACCGGAGCTTCTGTCCCACAGTAATGATATCACTAATTGCCGTAACTCAATCATGGAATGGAAATAATTGCATGACTAGCTCCTGTAAGGGACTTTAGCAGTAGAAGAAGAGCATAGGGAGATGTTAGGCACATTCATCCAAAACTGTGATCCCCCAAAATCCATCAGCCAGCCCTACAGGCTCCTAACTCTGTTGGTAATCTTAATTTTGGCCATAAAGCTCCAGGGGTGACCAGAGCTTTTTCTCTGTATTTGTCCATGCCTGCTCATTCAGAGCCAGAAGTGGAGCCCCTGGGCATTGTGCAGTTATCACCAACGTTTCTATAGGGATTTTTGGGGTCCACACAAAACACAGAGGCAATCAGCTTTGATGAGAGAACAGCAGTACCTCACCTCTTGCAGAGGTGGCCATGTGACAGGGCAGCAAGTGAGAAGCCTGATTTCGAAGCCTTCCTCAGACTGCAGGGATTAAAGACCAAACCCTTAAATACCAAGGGGCTGGTGGGGCTTGATGACTGCTATCAGTAATTCCTGCTAGTGCTGAGCCTTTGGGTGTGCGTGTGAGAAACCTCCTGGGATCAGGCTCAGGTTGGGAAGCAAACGTGTCTCTTGCACCCTTGCTGGGGAGAGAGCTTGCGCCTCCCTCTGCAAGCAGCAGGTGGTTCCCATAGGTGAAGCCATCCCTCCTCTTCCCAAACATGGAGCTACCTCTTCTCCCAGTTCCTCCAGCTCTGAGTTAGTGCTACCCAGGCTGAAATCTACAACCCAGCTACAGGTGGGTGTTCCCAAGTGTGCACTGTTCCTCTTTCAATATCCAAGGAAATGTCAAAGAGACAGAATGTAAAGTCTTTTATGTTCAGCACCACAAAGGCAGAGTTTTTCCAGTCTGATGCCTGCTTGAGAGTCACAAAAGTTCATGCTGAGGTCTGACTTGGTCTGTTACCCATGGTTCCATCTCTGCAGAGTACAGCCAGCTGTCATTTCTAGTGGGCAAATAACCTCCAAAATTATGTATCATGATATTGTACCAAGGAGCATATACCCTGCTGTTAGAGTTATTACCTCTTTTAGAACTAAACAAAGAAAATGTGGTTTCCAATAGTAATACATTTATACTTTTTCTCCTCACAAACCACCTGTGATGTCAATAAACACCCACATGCACACTTCAAAATGTATCATCTGCTTCCCATTGTAGGCACAAGTACTTAGGATCTGCTATTGTCCATAGCACACCACTGTGTGCCACTCATTTTCCAGCTCCCTAACTTTCAAAGGATCATTTATGTTTGACAACATGCAACAGGGAGAGACAAAATAAGTCAAAAACCACTGAGACTCAAAGGCTGTCTCTAACCATAGGCACCAGAAAAGGAATAGCTTGTTTTGGGTCTTCCATCATGGACTGTGTGGAGCTGGCATAGAAAGGTAGTGTTAATTTATCAGGTATTCAATGGGGAAAAAGAAAGATGGGTCATACACTTGTTACTTACTGAAGATGGATGCTTTTCACAGTTTCTGGTTATTGAAATTGATATGCATTACTGGATACACTGTTTGTAAGATAGTTTGATAGAATCTCAACACCAGAAATATTTCCCAGAATTATGAGACATTTTAAAAGCCAAGGAGCCAGACTAATAAGATGCCTGTTGGTTGGCAGGGTGACCAGTTTGGCTATCCTGCAAGGAAAGTGTCACCTTTCACTGAGCAAAACATCAGTCTTAGAATATTACAAATTATCCATTTCTAATGGTACAGTTGGCTGAAGAAAGCTACAGAAAATATCATATTCTGCACACACACATACCTCTGATAAGTAACCAATACCCCAATATAGCAAACATTTAGTAGGATTAACTTCCTAGATATATCTCTGCCAAATTTAGCTATTAGAGTCAGTATTTTTCCACAGTGCTTCATTCCCACTTGTATTATTTCCTCCTATCCTTAGCACTTCTACAACAATTCTTTTCTGACCATGACTAAGGAGGTGGTTCCCAGCCGAAACTAACCCCACATTTTCATTCATTCGCACTTCAATTCCTCCTAAGATGCATGGGCAGACATGCTGCATTTTTTGCTTTACCTCTTTTCAGTAATTTCTATAAATCTACCTCCATTTTATCTAAACCTTTAGGACCTGTGGCTTTAGTCCCAGTTCCCTTCAAAGCTGTAGCCATTTTTGATTTAAGTCTGTTTTTTGAGACAGCTGCTCCTTATTTTTTTCCCGCCTCTGACAATCCCAAACAATTGCTTCTTACAAATACTCTGACTGTCATGGTTTAGGACTTCCTTTGTCCTCAGTGCATCTGCTGTTCTGTTAGGGCTCAGAAAAGCTGATTGCTGAAGTCTGCTTCACAATTCCTGTGTTTCTACATGGAATTTCCTCTCCAGCTCTCCTATCCACATATGGGGCATGTCATTGCATTCCCATGTGACATGCAAGCTCTCGATTATGCAGCACCTTTGAGGCAAGCACACAGCTACCTCCTGCAGTTTAGACTCAGCTGAGAAGGCTCCACGATGAGTTGAGGAATCAGGGATTTTTAAGGAGCATGCAAACTGTGTTTAAGGACCAAAATTAAAGGCTCAGAAGAAGCAGAGCCAATGAGCAGGAATGCATTATCCTGACATAAAGAGAAGTATAAGCAAGTAGAGACTGATTTCCATTCACTGGAGGAATGTTTGGAAGATGGACCATTGATTGTGGGAAACGTGGAAGAATACAATACCTACAATCTCAACACTATAACTCACCAAGAATGGTATTAGGGGTATGCTCAGGGTTCTATGCTCTTTCAGTATATATGTAATTAATTTTTGACTTTAAATAAATATGCTAGCACCTCATTTACAGAAGCCAAAGAAGCAGCTTTGCTTGCTTTCTTGTCTTGTAGGGTATTACAGTTTGTTTCTTATCAGTAGCAGAATGGAGAGTCCAGGTGTTTCCCTGCACCTGTAACAGATGGTTCAACAATAAAGATGTTCACTAAACCAGGGACCTAATATTCTCTGAAAAATATCCTCAGATCAGCAGACCCTTGTAGCATATCCAAGAGGTGTCATTAGGACTGAATTATTAGAATTTCAAAAAAGGCTCAAAAATTTGACATGCTGTATCTTTAAAACACTTTGGGGGTTTTCTCTTTTGAGGCTAGATTAAAGCAGTTCTTTATATAATTTAGTATCAGAAATGCTGGTGTTTTATAAAGAATAAGATACAATCTGATAACTAATTGTTTTACTGCTTTTCAGGTTGTAGAGTTGAGCCCAGAATTCTGTTGAAGTGTCTTGCCAGGGCAGGAAAAACAAGGAAGAAGAAAAGCTTTCTAGTTATCTTATTTTGTAAAAAAGCTTGGAGTCTGTTCTCCAGTTTCTGACGGAATAAATATCTCTTTGTCAACTTCTTGCCTGGCAATGGAATTAAAGCTCTGCTAATCTTTATTTAAAATTGTGAGGTGACAGCATGGTGCTAGCACTGACCAACCTTGTGATGTTAAATGTATTTAAATGCCTCACCTGTACAATAATTAGTCCCATACTCATATGAAGCTCTTTTTACATTAAAGACAAGATAATCCAAACCCTCAGTTTATTGGATATGTATCTTCGTCTGGGAGTGATTACAAGTTCACACTGCTGTCCTTCTTACACTGATACTGCAACTTCCTAAATGAATTTTATCCTGACCCTTGTTAAGAACAGGCACTTGTTGGAGAGGTGCCACAGGGGTGGGTGTCCCAGGAGTGTTGCTCACATCTGATGCCAGCCCTCAGCCCCGAGCTGAGGAGGAGACGGGACCCGAGTTTGGTTTTCCACCCTTTCTCCCATCTGTGCTGCTGTGGGCTTGGCTCTCTGTCCCAAGGGCTTGTGTTCTCCACCCCAAGGACGGGCTGGTGAGCTGCATGGTTTGCTCATCTCTAGGTAGCTGGGCCATGTGAATGGTCCAGGAGCGCGGGCTGGAGTGTGGGCTGGAGCCCTGCACATGCTGCCTCTGCTGCTCGTTTCCCTGGAGAACGTTAGATCCACTGACTGTGGTGGCACAGCTTGTGACTGCTTGGGTAAGACTAGATTAAGCCTAGAGGAAAAAAAAGTGTAGGAAGATATCCCTACCAAACCGGGACGTCAGCACAGAAGTGAAATCACAAACCAGCTGCCGCTCTGTGTGAGTGCAGAAGATGATTCAGCATTGGATGCAACACAGACATTAATTAAAAATAATAACAAGAAGCCATTGAGACTTCCATGGAAAATCTAACATTCTTCTAAACATCAAGAGCTTATGAAATGCATAATAAACCATTTAGTTCAAAATTTTCTGAAGAGTTTTTATAACATCTGACTTTGGAGGTTCTTGACAATTCATCTTGTAATGAGCTAACAATTTACCGCAGGGTGACAAGTATGTAGGTATGACTGGAAAAAAGGAAAGCTGTTAATCACTGAACTTGTCAAGGAATATCACAATAGGATTGGCATTTTCAACCTGTTTATTTGAAATTTAGAAGAGAAGGGGAACATCTTCAGTCACCAAATTTGCTCATAGCAAAATACTATTCTGGTGGCTCCAGACTGTGACAGACTCTAGGAAAACCTTAATGAAATTACATAATAGACAATTTTGTGGTAAACTAAGTTCAGACCCATGCAAGACTGGGAACTAGAGATGAGCAAATAATTCTTTCTAAAATGCATTCAGCATATATAGCTTTTGTATGTGTTTGAGAAATGCTGAAGACATTTATGTGAATATGATTGAGATACGTTTCTGAAAGTTTAGAATTAGCTGAATTGAGTGAAGTGAAAAAGAAATATACAGCAGAGTGGAAAATGTGACAGTATGACATAGAACATGGATCAGCCTTTCTTCACCAGTTTTGTATGAGAGGGAACTCTACAGGATTTTGAAAATATAAGCTAAAACATATACTCTGCATCCTAGCTTAGCAGCAATAAGAAAAACTAAGCTAACAAATATAAAATGAAGTTTAGAATAACAACAGGAATAAATACAGAATGAGGGAGAAAAAAATCACATTCTGAAGGGAAACGACAGAAGAACAATAGAGAAGCTCAGAGAGTTTGTAGAGCCAAAATGATCAGTTTGCTATCACAGGAACCTCTTTAATGTTGTCTATTCATTTGGACAAGTCAAGAAAGAGTTCAGTAGTTAAAATCATAACTTTAGTTCGCTTTGGAAAGGAACTACTCTGTGGGTTAAAAGTAAGAAATGTGTTGGTCCCCCAGCCAGTGGGCATTGTAGCTGTGTGTGCTGAGAATAACTCGGAGATGAGAACTGGATTAACTTTTCATCATTTGATGAAGATCTGTGCTGAGCCTGTTTTGGCACTCCTTAGAGATAACTAGCATCAGATTGTAAGTTATATCGCACACCTAGATTTCTGTAAATCTACCATCACACAGCAAAGTAGAAAATTTGGGGGAATGGAGAAAAAATATGGATGAGGAGAAAAAGGAAAGCAACGTTACAAATAAAATTATCTTCCAATAATTAATGAAACACCCCTGTGTCTAGGACATACTTCCTGTTACAGTATGTTTGGAAAACTATCCCAGTGCAGCCTGACAATGACTTGTACCTCCCTCTCTTCCACGTGTCACATGCCCTTTCCAAGTGGGTGAAGAATATGGAGGGCAGGGAGGAGGAAGAGACTGGTGGAGGCTCCATGAGTCACCACAGCTGTGTACAACACCTGCTGGCTGTGCCTCCCTCTAACAAATCCACCCCATACACCACAGACCTTTCTTGCATGAGGATATCCCTCTGCTGTGTTCAGTGGTGCAGAAGCCTTTCATTCCTCTGAGGGTGAGCAGCTTTGCTCCAAGGAGTCTCAGCATAACGTGGCAATTCATGAGGAACACGGCAGTGCAATTCCACTTCAACAACAATGAGTTTATGTTTGTGCCACCTCTCATTTTTAATTCATGAGTACATTAATTTTGTATCACTTGCATCATAACTAGAGCTTTTCCTGCAAAGGAACACTAAGGATTCATTATTTTTATCTTTTTTCCCCACTGTTCTGCTTTGCTCTTAGTAACCTTCTTTACACGAATCAATATTACTTTTCCCAAAAAACAGGCATGTGGGATTTATTCAGGCAAAGTGCTGATTTAAAACTGGGACAATTCCCTTTAGCAATAAACAGTGAACAATGATGTAAAGTGTTATGGTGTGACAGCCATCATCTGAATGAAGAATACACACCTGACTCATCCTTTTTGCTGTCTGTCAACAGCAATACATTTGGATGTGGCAGTGCTTCTGTATGTCACACAACAGGTTGCCTTCTCATTTCTTTTGGACTTTTGTACTAAAAATATGTGCTCTCCACATTCCAAAGATGTTTACCTGTTTTTATAACACTCCTGTTCTTCACTGAAGGCCAAGAAGGATTTGTAACATCTATTAAATCAGCACTTGTTGCTAATTATTTTTATCACATTTTGTAACTTTAAAGCTCCCTTTAGTTGCTTTAATTTTGGGCTCTGTACACCATCCTTTTTCCATTCAAGACAAGAGTTCACTATCTCAGGAGGCAAAGCCATGTACTATTTTAACAGACTCCCAAAGAGATGAAAAAGTTATGAATGGACCTTGTGGTCTAGATGAACACCTATTGTGCTGATGTGACTGTATGAAACACAAAAAGAGGATAAAAGGGGAGGTTCACTTTTGGCATTTAGAATCTTTTCCTTTACTACGCTTTCCCTGAAGCACGTCCCTGCCTTTGTTTAACTCCATCTCCTCCTTTCTCTTCTCTTTTAACTGCTGCTCATTCAGAGTATTAAAATTCCCTTTGTCCTTTGGGCCACATTACTCCTATCTTCAAATCCTTGTCGCCTGCAGCATAATTTTTAAGGTCTGATCCTCCCATCTTTGTGGGGCTACTCCTGCTTCATGCTTCTTTCCAAGCATAAAATATAATTAGAGTAAGAAAGATGCCGGAGGCCTGCAGAGTTTGAAACCATTATGTTTAAGTCTGGCAGTAGGTCAAGGCAGAGATGCAGCTGCAGAACTGCACTTTGGTGTATTTTTTATGCCTGATCTGTAGCAGAGGTGAGTTGTGCAAAGTACCTGCTGAAACCTTTGTGTGATGGGAAATCACAGTGCCAGGAAATATACCACCAAAAAGAGAACGGGAGGAGAGGGGAAAAAAATAACAGCTGCTCATTGAACTCATACCTCACTATGGGATGAAAGAAGGTGACCAGGAAAACCTAGTCATGGGTACTTGGCAGTGTTTTCCTGCCTCACCTCCTCAAGAGCAAGTAATGCCTGTCCATCACAGGAACAGCAGTCACAGCCTTTCATGATGGATACAAACTATGGCTTCAATCTCTCTCTCTTTTTTCCTCCCCAAAATGACACAATTATGGTGTTTACCCTTGAAGAACTTTCAAGAATATATACTCGCTAGTTTGCTGCAAAATTAGTTAAAGACTCAAAGTGATGATATATGTATCCATTCCTGTATCATGCATGGGATATGCTGGGAGGAATCAGGTTACAGTTCTGCTAAGTTAATAAATGCTGTTTTGGGTAATCACTGTGATTGCACAGACTACAGGCAAGCTCAAGACAGGAGTGCAGGTGACACTTCAGTGGTCACTGTGTGATCAGAGACAAGCCAGGTACGTTTTTCTATGTCCAAGCTCATTGTCTGCAACAGTGCAGCTCCCTGGAATGAATCTGGAGTCTCCTTCAGTGACTTACACTTTGGGAGGAACCAAGTGCTACAACCATGAAGGTTCAGACTCGAGTCCTGCTGCTCTTATTTGATATCATATCTGTAGCTTCTTAACAGCCCTGCAAACTCAGAGCTCAGCCCCTAAGCTAGAGGTCAAATTCTCAGGCTGTGTCTCAATGGCTTGATAATGTTCTTTTGAATATGGGAAAAATTCATAGGAAAATACAAACTGTAAACTCAGTATTCAGTAGATTGTATGCTTTACTTTTTATTCTTTGGTATCTTAGTGAATTTGCCCGTAAATCTGTGTTGCTACTGCTTGTTTTATCCGATAAGTGATATTAAATACTGCTATTCTTTTGGCTGGGTATAATTTGTCCCAATTAGTATGTATATTTGAAATTTTACATTGTATTAAATGAAGACTACAACCCAAGCAGAACTATCAAACATAAGGTTAAGAATTTAAATCTATATTGTTAACTCAAGGCCACCACACAGTAAAGAGCAAAGCCTTTTAAAGAATACCACACAATACATTACAGATCTAAGCTTTTCAAAGCAGGATATGCAGGATTACGGCTGCATTTGAGTCCAAACACGATAAAAGGGAAAAACCAAATAGGCAAAACAGGACTACTTTACAGTGTTACATAAGAACTCACACAGGAAAGTAATTCAACCCCTGATTCTATTTTGTAATGGTATCAGGAGGAAAAACAATATCTAAAAACATGAATTTCTTTTTTAATTTGTCCTTATCTGATCTGATACCATAAATATCAAAATGCTTTAATCCAAACTGTATGGCTGTTACCATCACAGCGCCGAGCTCATTTTGTTTGTGAGCCTCAGTCCTGTATTTTCTGTTTCAGCACAATTCAGCATCTCTTCAGTACCAGCTCAGCTCTGACATTTGGGAGTTTGTGACCACTGAAATACTCAGCTTCGTGACGCTTTTCAAATAACCACAGCATTATCTACACTATGTTCTATTTTCAAGCTGGTGACAGATATTCTCAGTACTGACTCAGTCTTGAAGTCCCTCGCATTTTCAGGAGAAAATGCTAAGATTACACTGTCCTTTGGGACTATGTATACTGCCTACATAATATACATCTACTTTGTAAGCAGCTTAGGGTAGGAACCGTGTATTATATAAAGTTGGGTGTATAGCCAATGCCCTTATTTAGTAATAACCCATACTTCCACTCCTCCTGACTGCAGTGCCGGGTGGCAGACTGGGATTTGTTTGTGAGGAGATGAGTGGTAGCACAGTAACATCTACTAAAATGCACTTGTTATTCCTGCCTTTCTCATTCAAAGATGAAGACGGCAAGCAGCCAGCGGCATAACTCCTTGGTAATTGATATGCGTAAGAGGCTCCTAGATCCTACCCATGCCATTCCATCTTCTACCTCCCCAGGAAGAAATGCTGTGATGGAGATGGCAGCATCATCTTCAGGAGGGTACCACTGCTCCTTTCCTTCCCTGTCTCCCTTGCACTCTCCCCCAGGCTCTCAGAGAAATATGTTGCCTTTGAAACTCATGTGCCAGGATATTATTCAAAGATTTATGGTTCCTGATTCTTGCTACAGTCCGCTTTTGCGGTTTTGTTTACTTGGCAGGGTGAGGGAGGGAGGAGGGAGCTGGATTAGCCTCAAAACCCCACAACAAAAGGCAGAAAAGCGCTGCTTTAGGCATTTAATAATCTGCATTTCTAGAGAATTACTGAATGTGCCGGAATTATCTCTGGAAAATCTGGTGTATTCTAAAAGTGTTATTCATAGCGCTTAAGAAACACTTCACGTCAAAATAGATTTGAAATCAACAGGAGTTTAGTTCTGACCTGGTAACCACTGCCACATACCATAAGAGAAGAGCAAAACAAAATGTTCTGGTTTTATTTTACTCTACCTTTAGAAGCATAAACGTTACACTGATAAAAATAATCAGAACCACTGGGATCCGTGCACTGGGAAAAAGAAAGGCAAACACTTCAGGGTTTTGGTCAAGTGAAAAATTTTCTTCCCATTTGTAAAGACCTTTACAGCTGAGAGGGGACTACAGTATTTCCCTCAACATCGTTTGGGGAGAGGACTGGACTATTGCTTTTGTGGATATTTTTTTTTTAGGAGAGGAAGAAAACTACCTAGTCTTTGCTCATGGTATTGGACAGATATCATGCAGTGGCTCAAAATGCTAATTTGCTTAATTGCATTAGTCCACTCCCCTCCTGTTATGGGAATTCAAGCTTCAATGGCAAATTCAACCTCCTAATGAGATTATGGTGACGTTCCAAATATGAGGCTGTGGGGTGGCAAAGGAGCCACGCGTTTCCGTGGTGACTGGCTGAGTGGTTAACCCTGGTAAGATGGGGTGGAGGGGAGAATCAGCCTGAGTGACAGTACTTCATCCTTTAAAGTTCAGTTCGTGTCTGAGCAAAGCAGAAATAGTGCCAAGCAACGACCATCGGGAAATTACCCTTGCTTTAATCTTTGTCTTTTCCAGCTGATGTCAGTAGAAGGGGACAAGACAAAGGACCTCAAGCTGTGGTAAAGATCATTAAAACAGAAGAGTATAAAGCCATGGACATGCCTGTGCCATCTATTAAATATTAATATCAGCTGAATGCAGATATTTTTCTTTGTTATGCTGTTTGATACCATTGTGATTATTACACCTTTTATCCACTTCATGTAGTTTTATTCCTTTTTTAAGCTCCTTTGTAATGAAGGTGCCTTTTAGTCAGCTCCACCAGCTAATCAGATTGCTTTCCCTTCATTACTCACATTGAGCTTTTAAAGCCTGAAGCCTAAGCTAACTGGAATATATGGTCACGATTTAAGTAATGTGGAAGAGCTGAAACTACGCCAGAAACACAGCACATAGCTGTGTTTTTATTGCCTTTGTATTAAGAGCAGGTGAGATGCTTTTGAATCAGGGACTATTCAATCAAAACCATGCCCAATTACTGTACAGGACTATAACAGACGTGTTTATCACTCACATATTTCAGTGGAAACAACTAACAGCCTTTTTTGCCATTTATCCAATAAACTTTGTGAAGACAAATGCAGGGCAATGTTAAAGAGATCATGTCTGTGAATGGAGAACGACAATGATTTTTTGGGAGTATATTATTTTTTCCCAAGGTAAAGATATTTCTGAGTCAGAGGACAATGCTGCCCACATGCAATTAAGGAGTCTATAACCCCCATACACAGATCCCCCGAGCCCAGTTTAGTTCACAGCAGTGCAAATCTAGGGAATTTCCACTGTGGTCAGTAAAGTTAAGCTGTTGTCAGAAATAAGCATAAAGGCAAAATTGTTACCTCTTTTCACAAGCCTGAGTATGTGAGAAAAGATTGGAGGCGCAGGCCCGTGGGCAAACCTGAATGAAGGGCTTCAAGGGCTAGATGAATTCAAAAGTGATAAAAAACTTACTCTGACCACCAAGCACCACTGGCGTGTGATTTGCCTCTCTCCTTTGTGGCTGCTGCCTGGGAGGGTGCTGGTGGGGAACAGCAACCTGGCGCAAGGGCAAGAAGAAAAGGAGAGACCATTACTATGTGACACCACCAGCAGCAACTCCTAATTCCTCCACGCTCTAATTTAGTACGACTGAGAGTGTCATCAATTGCTGAAATCTTTTCACTATTTTTAAACCTTAGGGAGCAAATGGAAATCACATTTTAAAGACGGAAACTTAATTAGGGTTTTTGAGAGCTAGTCATTTACCAAAGGAGAAGCGGCAAGGGCAGCTCTACATTCCTTACCTCTCCTCTGGGAAGGTTTCTGATGTCTGCTGCCGATCCACGCGGTGTTTCTTTTATTGTGGGTTTATCTGTGATGGCTCCCGGCAGATCGGTTTGATGCAGCTGGTCATCAGGATTAAAATGGAAGAATCGATAGGTTTTTCAGTTTGCATTTTTGTTTTCCTTAATTACAGGAAAGCCCGTAATTCTCATAATCACATCCTGACCTTGATTCCCAAGATCATCTATTTTTGAAGATACCTACACTGTAATCAAAGTTGCCATTACGGCTCTCCTAGTTACATGTATAGCTGCTTTCATCTAGCTAGACTCATATTAAAGGTTCCTGCAACATTTAGGCTGCTGAAGTCAATGGCAGGAAGGCTGTTGCAGCAGTGGAGCCCTTACAGCCCCACAGGGGATGATGGGCATCCACTTGTGAGGACCAAGGGCTTGGTGGCCCTTCCCATGACAGCTCCTGTCTCTATGGCTCTGCTGGAGTCACACTTCGGCTTCCTAGAATAATTTGTTACCCCCATCACAACCAATTGTCTGCAGTTAGATATTTAAAACATGATCTTGTTCAGTCCTTCAGCCCAAGTACTTAGTAAGTGCGTGGACAATTTTGCTCATTAAGTTCTCACAGTCCATGTGGGGTGACAGCAGCAGCCACTGCTGTTGCTGTGACACACATTTGCAGCTCCTCCTCTTTAACTCTGGAGTTTTTTAATGGAAATTTTTCTGTCTTGCCTTTCTTTAAGTTTCTTTGTTTCCTGTTGCTCTAGAGATCAGAAGTCATTCTGGTGTAATTCTGAAAGTTCAGCAGGACCAGTAAGTTAACAGTTTAAGAGGTTGAGAGGCTGGGAGGAAGGCAAGATAATCACAGCACCTTCATAAGGTATTTAACACTCAATAAAATACAATCAAATATTTTGATAAATAAATTAGGAGCCTAATCTCTCTTGGCTTTCCTAACAGTGAAAGAGATGACTTGTCCTGATTCCACTTGGTGGAGAAACCTAATTAAAGCATCCAGATTTAGATGAGTTAGTATATGATGTGACGACTCCTTCCCACTCCTGTTCATTTTTCCACTGCTCACATGGGTAGGAAATTCAGATGTATGTTACTATTTTTTTTCTAGCCACGTGATGTGACCCCTTATTGTTAACGAGAAGAGATTAACCTTTTGAAATGTGAGGATGAAATTACACTCTTTTCAGGACTAGAGCCACGAGCTACTATAATAATGTAGAGCCTAGGAAAGAGCTATGGAGACACCCAAATCTCAGATCTGAAATTTGTTCCTATAATGAGAAAACCAGAACACTTATTAAATGGTTATTTAAACAGGCTCAGGATCACAATCCCAACCAATTCTGCTTTGGCCAGGAATAAAGAAGAGTTAAGAGAGCAAGGATGCAAACCCAGACCTCCACCCACAGTTTCAGTGGGAGAAAAATTCATCTTCCAGATGGGTTTTGCCATTGACTAATCCTGCAACAGCAAGAATTTTTATTAGCATTAAGAGGCCTAGGAACTAAAATGAGCTCTTAAAATGCAGCCCCAACACTGTCTGGAACTGAATTTTGGGTGTGTAATATACACTCACAACAGTCTTTGGCTGTACTATGTTTTGAACACAGCTGCGAGCACTCATGTACTTATTCCCTTAGAAACATCCGTCTAGGTTATGGAAACATTAGGAAATATGGTTCTAGAAATCCCTAGAAAATAACTACTAGTTATTATGAGAGACTACTCTCATCTGACCAGAAGAACTGTGGAATATAGACAATGTTATGTGGAAATCAGGGGGGAAAAAAAAGGATATGAAGGCAAAGAAATACCAGGATATACCTTTGTTATGCTGCATTACCATAAAATATAAACAAATGGGAGAAAATGCTCTCATGATTCCAATTCAGAATTTGAGGAATTCCTTAGTTACAGCTCTGCCAGAGGTGAGGGGTAAAGGACACTGCCCTTCTGAATGCCAGCAACATTTTCAGACTACCTGACATAAGCTGAGGCGCTTGTGTGTCCACAGGGGAGGAAGAAAAAGGTATAATGCAATGGGCACTATGTAGGTCCCTCCAATTGTTCTGGTTTAACCCCAGCTGGCAACTAAGCACCACAGAGTCCCAGTCACTGCCCCCCTACCAGTGCAGTGGGGGAGATAATAGGAAGACTCAGACTCATGAGTTGTGATAAAGACAGTTTAATGGGACAGAAAATGAAGAAAACAATAATAATGATAAAATAATTCAAATATACAAATCAAGTGTTGCACAATGAGACAGCTCACACCAACTGGTACCAGTCAGTTCTGGAGTGGTGGCCCCCAGCCAGCTCCCTCCCAGTTCATATACAGAGCATGATGCCATATGGTATGGGATGTCCCTTGGGTCAGCTGGGGTCAGCTGTCCAAGCTTTGTCCCCTCCCAGTTTGTGCCTCTCCAGCCTTCTCACTTCTTCACTCAGCACAAGAAGCTGAGAAGTGCTGTAAGTTGCTCCACAACAATTGGAAACATCAGTGTTTTCAACCTTACTCTCATACTAAATCCAAAACACAGCACTGTACCAGCTACTAGGAAGAAAATTAACTTTGTCCAGCTGAAACCAGGACAGAAAATGCAGAAAATACTTACCTACATTAATGCATCTCCCTTTTAGTTCTACTGTCTTGCACATCACTTGGAATGTCATGTCAAATATTGCAATGCTAGAAAAAGAGGTTTTGCTGCTGTAGTTGATATACTTTCAACAAAAGCTGAGGGCTGAAGTTTTCCATCCACCACAAAAGTAGCCTGATGTTGTATATTTTAGAAACAAGTACATACAGACCATTTCTAGTTGAAAGATGCTTCCACTCATAGGCTAATGCTTTTGTTGGCAAGACCTAGAACATGTTTTTTAGTATTATCAACATTTGTTTCAGTTTCTGTCTTCCATTTCAGCCTGTCTGCTTCTTTCTTCCTTCCTTCTTTTCCATGCCTTCTAATTCTTCTGCTCCTACTGCAATAGTGCTCTGGAGGCTCCTGGCAGTCCTGTCCATGCGTGCATGAGACCTCCATGCTACAGCTCCTTGGATCCTGACCCAAGGGTCTGAGCCCTGCTTGCTGGAGCTGCCAGAGGGCTGCTGGTGTGCAGCTTGCACAGTGCTCAGCCACGTCCCTTCTGACTGGCAAGAGGCTGCCTTGATGGCTCATCTGGGCACACCAGGAGCTCAGCTCGGCTCAGCTAGTGCTGACAAGGTAGGCACTTCTGACACTAAATCTTACAGCCTGACAACACAGGTTTAATACTAAGGAGGACAATTTCCTCTCTCTGTACCTCATTAATATTTGCTTGACTAGTCTCATGTCTTCTTCCTTTTCTCTTCCACTTTCACTTTCCCATCTAATTTCAATCTACTTGTGACATACTCCCATCCATTTTCCATTTTCTCTTAGTTTTCTCCACAAACACTCCTGTAATTCTCTTCCCTAAAGTAGCAGTGACCAGGCACACGGAGTGGTTGAAGCCCTAAGGGGTTACTGAGCTCCTGAGTTCTCACTAACACAGCTTTGTAAAGGGTAAAATGAGACAGAAGTGACACAATGGGTCAGGCTCTCAGGAGAGAGGTCAAGGTGCCAGCCACGGCTGAGACACACTTTCTCATGAGGAACTTTTAAGGGATATCAAAGATGAGGCTGTCCAGATGTGCTATGGCTGCTGAGTGCCAGAGGAAAGGAAACAGGCCCATCTTTGCAGAAGCTTCTCACAGGAGAATGAGGGGATCTAAGGGAAGAACGAAAGCAAAAGGCACTGAATGGCCCAAGCGAGGCAGGGTAGATCTGACTCCCATCTGAGTTACCTGGTGTGCAGCCTTTAAGACATGAGGTTTGGCTGTCCCACACACCTACTCACATTTGCATTCTACCTCTTATTAATGTTAATTACTCTTATGTTTTGCTGTAAGAGGGAGGGAGATGTGGACCTTAAAAGGCACACTGCTTTCAGAAAGCCATTACTGCAGCATAACCTCCTCCTCTTCTCATGGCAGAGCTCAGACAAGTTAGAATTTCTCTGAAACCACTGACTTGCTAAAGTTTTTTGAATAACTGAAACATACAAAAGAGCTCCATATTAATACAACAGGAATTCAGTTTCTAGATGGCAGCTGATTAGAAGTGGATGACTTATTTGATTAAAGAACCTTGACGCCTGTTGATCGAACTGGTAACTGATGTACTGCAGGGACTGCTTTTTGACCTATCCAGAGAGGGGTAGGCACCTGGAGGCAAACGTCTAATTTTAATTTAGACCCCTTCAGCAGAAAGTCCCTCATTTTTGTTGTTTTTGTCTCTCAAACACTGTGTCCCAGTCTTGTCACCCCAAGACACACTGATATTTACTTATGATGCCTAGAGCATCATAAGTAGATGAGCAGTGCAGTGCATAGCAAAAATTGGTCTTATTGCAGAAAAACTGAAGTTCACATTTTTATCACTGGCCAAATTGCATATTGTGTCCATTTAGGAGGAAAAGAGAAGTTGAACTGTTCAGAATAGCTCTCTTCCATCCTCCTTTGAGTTTCATTATTAATGACATTTTCTATTTCAGCAGACACCTAAACTTTCTTTATGAGCTTCCAGCATAGCCTGGCACAACTGCCACTATTTAAATCTCTTCTACACAAATATGTTTTATCCATCAGTATCTCATGACCCAGGAAGACATAAAACTCAATTTACTCATTAACCTTAGCATTCTGAAACTGCAATTACTGCCCTGTGCACGGTCAGTAATTGAATTGAAAATGGGTAGCATGCAAATGCCAGTCAGTGCTAGCTACTGCTAAATAGATAATCCTGCATGCTTACCAAAATTGCATGTGGCACACAGATAGCAGGTAGAAAAGCAGGATGTTAGAAAGGAAAGTGCACAAAGTAGCATGTACAGGGATTAAGGAGATGCAAAAGACCAGACTCACAGGAACACAGTGGGAATAAACACAACATTATATTAGCTTAGGTTTACGATTACAGTTAATAGCATGCAGTTACTACTTTTGCATTGAAAAGCATTTTCTGAGCGGATGGTTTCACCACAGAATCAGATCTTTTCTCCCTGCCTTTTGTAATTCAAGATGCTGGCTAACATTTTATATAGCCTAGTATCTCCTGCCCCAGCTGTCATGTAAGAGATAAAGACATTACAAATAAGGACTGGCCTAACAGAATGAGATTCAACTTGAAGTGTGCTTGTCTTTCAACATTGTTACTTTTCATTTTTTTCCTCCCACTGAAGCATGAGTGTATGCTTATCCAGGCTTGCAGACAGTGCTTTTCAATTTTTCAGCTTGATCTATGTGTAGATGACCCTGGTCTCTTGCAGCTACATTTCATATCTCATCATGGCCCTTGCAGAAGTATTTCACTGGTTGGCTGAGTGCATTTATCATGAAACCTTACACCCCTCTCACATTTAACTTGGTTTTTTTAGTTTCCTGGTTTCAGTCCTAATTTCTTAATGTCTTCCTTCACTACTGGGAGATGCTCCAGTAAGTAAAAAATACCACTTAAAAGCTCGACTCACCATGGTTCTGAACCCTTACAAGGCATACCTACATTAGTATTTTAATCAGATCAGGACCATTCCCTCTTGCTGGACCTTGGTTCATGTCACAGAACTGTGTTGGAGAACATGAAGAGGATATCTACTTGAGGAGTCTAAAGCAGAAGCTGTTCTTCAGGAGCACAGGCAGCAAATTCCAACTGCTATTGGCAGTCACTGCCCGAGGCCAGACTACAGCAAGCCCAGAGCAATCCCTTCCCTAGCAAGGTCCATTCAGTTTGGCAGAGCTCTCATTTTGGATCACATCACTTGTAAAGACTGCCATAGCACCTGTAGCATCAGTATACACAACCTTCTCCTGTTTCAATTTGGTAAGTGCAAGAAAGCACCTACAGAGAATCTACAGCTCTGTATAGAAAAGTGTTATTCTGCTAATCTTTATGTTGGAAGGGATCTCTCTTTAATCTGATTTTAATCAGCAGTTGTCTGGTTCTCCTCTTTGGCTGAACTTGTGTCAGCCTGACATAACCTTGGTTTAGCTTCCTTAGCTGTAACATTTTTTTTTTCTAGTGATCAGACAGCTACTCCCCATTCCATGTACTTTTGCTTAATTTAATCACATGATGTAATAGTTTTTATAGAGACAATGGTGGCAGTTGGTTATTCTACATAGAAAGATGTATTTAGGACTCACACATACAGCAGCCAGTGCAATTACACAGGAATAACAGCAAGGCCTTCAAAGTGGGAACACTGGACGGGGTCTAGACAAATACAGGCCTGGGCTGGTAAGAGGGGACTTGAAAT
Organism: Corvus kubaryi; assembly: GCF_017639235.1. NCBI lineage: Eukaryota > Metazoa > Chordata > Aves > Passeriformes > Corvidae > Corvus > Corvus kubaryi. Next base: position 6,849,545 of record NW_024580666.1, on the reverse strand, counting down.
CACAATAAGAATGCAAATACTCATCAAAGGTGAATTAAAGATACTCACAATTTGGAGCTGGGCAAAACTAGTGCTAGGAGCAAAAGAGAGCAGAAAACATTATCCAACACATATAAAATTCACTGTATATTGTGAATGCAGATGAGATGTACTTGCAGACCAGTGAAAAAAAAAAACCAACCAAGGTTCATTGAAGTGTCAGCAAACATGAAAATAGCCCCAAGTGGAAACCTAGAGTGAGGAAGAAGTTGCCAACATCATATTCCTCTTGGCAAAGGAGAGGAGGAAACCCAGTCATCAACACCACACCCCACCCAGTGTGTGTGCAGGTGCTTGTGTGCATTGCTCTGCAACAGTGTAAATTGATTTTTTTTTCATACAGTGAGAAGTATTAAGTTAGTTAAATAATAGGGACTGTGAAATTTAGTAACTGGAGTGATCTTAGTAGCTGTATATTTCATTTTATTTAAGCCTACTGAAATGTCAGTTGAACAATATATTCTTGACTTCCATATAAGGCATGTCCCCATTTTGGCTTATAACAAGACTTTGAGAATAACAAACTGATTTCAATTAAGATGTATTTTGTTGCCAGTTTAAGTAATCCTTGTCTGGATGCAGAGAGTTCACAAAAACCTGCAAAAGGGAGTTATTTTGATACAGATTTGTATCCAGCAGCAGTGGTGCTGGATGTTAAAAGTAACCAAGCTTAAACTTTTCAATGTGTCAACGTGGAGATTTTCACTGCTTTTGAACTGCTTTTAATGTGCATTTAAGGTGACAGAAATAGTGTAAATTGCCTGTGCTTTCTTTGGAGTGGTGATTATACATGTCTTGTACAAAAACCAACCATCTCGTCTTTCCTCCCACACATATTCCACTGAGGAGAGTTCTTTAAGGGACATTGGAGTGACATGGATTTGGGATAGTTGATAGATACTATAATCAAAGAATAAAAGACATGTAGAAAAGTAATATTTGGCATCTAAGAACATCTGTCATATCCAGCCATCATAGACTGCATGAAAAGGGAGATCCACTTGATCTGATTTACCTGGATTTATAAAACCCATTCTACACATCCCTCACTGAAGGCTCTTAGAGATACTAAGATGCCATGGGACAAAAGTCCTCTTCTGGATGAACTGCTGTTTAAATGATAAAAAGGTATTGTGTAAACTGATGCTGAAACTACATTTTTGAATGCAGTTCTGACCCTCTTGAAAAGAGATGATAAAAGAAAAGATGTACATAGGAGGGCTGTAAGGGTGTTTACAGCTATGAAATGGCTTCAATAACAGGAACAACGGAAGATAACAGGACTTGCCAAGACTGCAAAGGATATGACTGATGGAAACACTTGATATAAGATCTTAAAATTATGGGAAGTTATTTTACCATAGAAATGATAAAAAGGAAACAACTATTCAACTGTTTCTTCTTGTAAGAAAATGCTGGGGGAGGAAACAAATTAGCAGATGATAAATTCAAAATTAAAGAAGCTCTTTTTTCCCATAGCCTATTTTTATGATGTAGCACTTACTACCACATCATATTGATGGTATCAATAATCCTCATGGGTCTAAAAAATTTCAAGCAATTGGACCAATTATTGGAAAAAAATCCATTATGCTATTACGATTCATCAGCTCAGGGACAGCAGAAGTTTACCATCCCATTTCCTGCCCAGCAGGGGAAAAACTTTATTTTCTGTAAATTCTTGTCTATTTTAGGATTGCAGTGGGTAAAAAGCTTCCATTTTATGCTTGTCTATATCACACAGGATTAAGTTAATGAGGCTTGAGCAGCCCCTTCCATTTCTCTGTTCTTAAAAATCAAAACTTCATTGGAGCAAAGAAAGCATTGACCTTTTCCAGAGGTCATCTCTGGCTGCAAATGGATGTTCTGGTCTCCTCTTCTTCCCAGGGACTACTGGAGCTCTTTGGAATTTGTCCTTCCCCCCCCCGAAATGCCACTGAAGCCCCATTAGGGGCAGCTGCAGTATCCTGCAAGAAGGACTGCAGTCAGCAGCCTGGAGCATCAAGTAAGTAATTTCATAATTTGGCAGGTAATACATTTTGGCTTCCTTCCCTCTACTGCCTTCCACTACTGCCTTCCTTACCTCTTTCCAGGCAAGCTTGGACAATTCCATAAAGCCTGTGTTTACATGGCCACTGTGACTCTGCATCACTATCCCTGAGGAAAAAACCTGACATCTTTCTTCAGTGCTGGACAGCTTTTAGGGACCCAAACTCACACCAGCTAGGGAAGGTGTCTGTGGGATTGTGTGTACTGACACACGGTAGATTTTATAATCCCTAAACACATCATAAGAAGGCTTTAGAGAATATGATAAGGAACTCTGGGCTAGAAGAAAGCGTAAAAACTTTAATCCAAACAAGCGTCTTAATTTCCTCATCACAACAAAAATCATAGCCACCACCAAGCAGGATTCCTCCTTTCTAAGAGCCAAAATCATCTTCAGGAAATAAAAATTCAAACTTATAACTAAAATAAAACTAAGTATTTCAGAACTATCTGTTAGGATCAACAGGAAGCTGGATTCTTTTGCAAGGGCTGGCACATGGCCAGACCAACATAAAATTTTGTTTAATAATATTAACCCTGTAATCCTCCGTGACACAACATGATCCTTGAAGAATAATGAATTGAAGCAGAACTCTGAAGTACCTAGAGCTAAAATAAAAAGTTTACCTCAATAATTTTAAGGAAAAACACCCTTTACAAGAGACAGTTTACCTATATTTTAGCCAGAGTTGGAAGGAAAAATAGTTTCACTCCAGGCCACCTAATCAAGTACATAGAACAGATTCCACAGGAAATTCTAAGAATAAAAAAAAATAATATTATGAGTGCTGAGCAAAAGCAAGGTAATAAATCACACTGGGAGTGGGGGTTTTTTGCATTTTGATTCATTTATTAGGAAATTAAGAAGGCCCATCTGGATACTTATTGATTCCTGAATAAGTCACTGAAAGGGATCATCAAGAAGTATAACTAAACAGATTGTATCTATCAGGCAGATCACTGGAAGTTAGCTAAGAACAGCTTTTCTGTCAGAAAAGATACTTAAGAAAACAGTTTTGCATACAGAAGGTTAAGTGTCTTTCTAATCCTTCAGTACTTCCTTCCTTGTACCAAAACAACACAGTCGTGCTTGTCTTTGGCTGTATTTTCAGTGCCCACAGCTACACACCACTGTAAGTTGCTGCTTTGGAAAAAGCAGGAGTTTTGACGGAAGAGGCGTTTACTCAGTAGGAGACAGGGAGAAGGAATTGCTCACCCAACAGGGCAGGGAACAGACTCCTCCACTGGCGGAACTTCACTGACCCCTAATGGACAATCCCCACCAGTGCGCTGCCCTGGCAGCGATTTCCAGCCGTGCCAGAAACCTCCCGGTGGTCAGCACTCCTCCTTTCAGCCTAACACCAACTCTGACACCTCAGCTTTTCACTATTCAGTGTGAACATATTTATTCCACCTTCGTATCTGACCGTCTGAAATGTTCTAAGAAGCCAGAAGGAAGAGGAAGGTGAACAGTGTTTAATGCAGCAATTCTGACAACTAGTTAGGACACAGCAAATTCAACTCTTTAAAAACCAGAGCAAACCAGTGTAACATCTTTCAACAATAAATAAAAAACCGTTAAGGACTAGCACCTCCAACTGACCCATTTAAACTACTTTAAAAGGTAGATTTGCAATCAGCACAATTAAGAATCTGTATAAACGATGGGAGAAATTTGAAAGGCACAATCCAAGTATTTGTGCCTTTTCTCCCCAAGGAGTGACTGTGAACCCGCCATCAGGAGAGCAAGGAGACGTTTCCATTACAGGAAAAGGACTCTCTGCTTCGGCAAAACCGCTGCCATTTCCACTGAGTGAAAAACTGCCGACACCAGAAGGGAGAATGAATCCACACTGGTTGGTGCAGCTTCTTTTTGTCATTCAGACTGCAGAGATGAACTCATTTCCCAATACAGGAAATTGACCAAGCTGCAAACAGGCTGCATTTCCCATTCCCTGTCTAGAAAAGGTTTTTGTTCACTTTTTTTTTTTTTACTACTTTTGTTGCTCTGTTCCCCTTTTCCTATGTACCTTGCTTTCCTTCCTATCCCAGAAATGTACCTGCTATAAATCTTCCAAATTAGTGAGATGTTGACATGCAAAAGGTAATGGCATGGAATAAAAAGGATCCCAGAACTGATGCCCACATTGACAGCCAGCAGAACAGCCCCGGTTAGACAAACAATAGCACCAGTCTGTAAGAAAACTACTGGCTTCCAAGGCTAGCTGGATTAACTAAAAATCCTTGCCCAAGTCATAAAGACCCACCAAATTTCCAATCCTGCTTTACATCTAGCACTCTAAGTAATGATCACTTTATGGTATCACTTTCACAAACAACAATAATAACACAAACCAGTTAAGGCAGGCCCTTTGCTGCCAGAAATTCCTGCCCCTTCAGTGTGGTGACATAAATAACAGATTAAATTAAATTACATTAATCTCTGGTTAACAGAGCCCCTTGGGAGACAGTCTTGAAGGGCAAAGGCATCCAAGTAGGCTGGACATGCTTCCAGAAGGAAATCTTAAAGCTGCAGTAGCAGGCCATCCCCATGTGCTGAAAGATGAGCTGGCAGGGAAGAAGACCAGCCTGGCTGAACAGAGCTTTGGCAGCAACTCAGGGAAAAAGAGTTTATGACCTTTGAAAGAATGGGCAGGCAACTAAGGAGGACTACATGGATGTGTTGAGGTTATACAGAGAGAAAATTAGAAGGGCCGGAGCCCAACTAGAACTTACTCTGGCTATTGCCATAAAAGACAACAAAAAACATTTCCATAAATACATCAGCAGCAAAAGGAGGGCTAAGGAGAATTTCCATCCTTTATTATGTTTATGCAGGGGTAAACACAGTGACAAAGGATGAGGAAAAGGCTGAGGGACTTAATGCCCTCTTTGCCTCAGTCTTTAATGGTAAAGCCGGTAGTTCTTTGGGTACCCGGTCCCCTAAGCTGGAAGACAGGGCCAGGGAGCAGAACGAAGCCCTCACAATCCAAAGGAAAACAGTCAGTGACCTGCTATACCAGTTAAGACACATCCAAGTCTATGGGGCTGGATGGGATCCACCCAAGGGTCCTGAGGTACCTGCTGGTAGTGTTCAATGGGCCACTTCTTGTCATTTTGAATCCTGTGCTTGGTTTCACTACAAAAAAGACACTGAGGCGCTGGAGTGCCCAGGAAACGGCAAGGTAGCTGGGGAAGGGTCTGGAGCACAAGGCTTATGAGGAGTGGCTGAGGGACCGGGGGTTCTTTAGCCTGGAGAAAAGGAGCCTCAGGGGGGACCTCATTGTTCTCTAAAATTACCTGAAAGGAGGCTGTAGCCAGTTGGGGGTCAGTCACTTCTCTCAAGTAATAAGTGACAGAAAAGGAGAAAATGGCCTCAACTTGTGCCAAGGAGGTTTAATTTGGGTATTTTAACTTTCAGTCCTTTTTTCCCCACCTTCTTCTTGTCTTTCTTCAACAGAAGTACCAAATCTTGACATTAGTTATGTATCTCTGCTCTGAAGGAGCAGAACATCTAGTGAAAGGAAAATGTGACTGTCACTATTTTTCTAGCACACAAAGCACAACAGTGCATAATTCAAGATGTCCTAGTAAGCCAGTGGTTTGAGTTTTTTCTGTATTGTGACTATTAGATATGAGAGAAATTTCCAGTGCTCCTATTTTCTGTTCACTTGTGAAGAAATGATTTGTTAACTCAGCCCACTGGCTGAATGTCCACTACAGTCAGGTAAGAGGCTTATGGACACAATCAAATACTGTTTCAGTCTCCCAATAGATACAAATTTTAGTTTTGGTAAAAGACACAGTGCTAACTGGACATAATACGATTTCAGGAATTTACTGTACTAAATCCTAACCACATTGAAATCAGCGGCAAACCACCATTCAATGACCACAGCCTATCTAATGATTTCAATATTTCACTATTTCCCCGATTCAAGAAAGTCAAGAAACCACCACTACTTCAGAGTAGATGATACTAACCAATTTCTGACACTCCTGTGATTTCTGCTTGCCATGCTCGCTCATCAAAAGGCACTCACATTTATTTTGTCCATCATGAAGAACCTGCCAGGGACTAAAGGACCCCAGCAGCACCTGATGAGTTTAGTGGTAAAAAGCATTGTGGGCTCAGTGTGAGAAGGAAACAATCCCTACACACTCCCTGAAGAGTGGGAATGCCCCTCCTTCTAACCAGGGCTTCTAAAGAACAGCAATCTGCTAACTAACACAGATGTGCCAGTGCTCATCTTCCCTTTTTTTTCCATCCTGTGATCCTCAATGGTTGTGCAGACCATTCAAACAGTCCATCATTAGATGGTAACACAGGCTGGGCTGACTGCTGAATTTCCATATGAGACAATGGAGAAGCATGAATAACATTTTTTCCCTGTCCCCTCTTCCCACATTACACCACAAATGCCTGCTAGGTGGAGCAAGGGCATAAATAAACTGGTTTTGATTCATATAAAAGCTGAAGAGAGAAAATCAGGAGACAAAACCCTCTTCATAGTATAATGGATGCAAAGCACACAGGTTTCCTGAAAATTTTATGATTTCCAATGAATAATCAAATACACTCAAGCACTCAAACACTTATGTCCTTCTTAAATGCAATAGTTTTTAATTTTTGGTACAAGAGACTGAGATCCCAATCTGCCTATATACAAACAGCACAGAATTACAAAAAGAAAGTTTATCTAAGTCAAATTTCTTAATTTTTATTAAATTCAAAAACTGCAGGAAAAAAAATCACAAGTTTCTAGGTACAAATAAAAACAAATCAGCTGAAATAAAATGGTTGTCAAGTCAAAATCCACTTTCCATAATTTTCCCTTCCTTGCTACTGCCCACAGTATCATCTGAACTCCTAGAAGTGCTTTAGAAATCCATTTTATCTCACCAATAGGACAGTAAACTGTAAGTTTACTATGTAAAAAAGCAAACTGCTTAGGCACAAGGTGGCAGAAGACATAAGCACAAATATTAACCATGCTTTCCTTAATTTGTCAGTAGAAATCCAGGTGTGCTACAGGCCTGCATGGCATTGAATTCCGAATGTCAGAGCTTACTCAGTGAAATAAGGGCTTTTTTTTTTTTTCATTTGTGTTAACAGTTTGTTGTGTCTTTTTTTCTCCCATAAAGCAGAGAGAAGCTGTTAAAGTCAGTGGTATACCTTACTGTTCAGTGCCAGAGTTCAGGCTAGAAGAGTGGCAAAAGTGACAAAATGGGTTCCAGCACCAGAGAATGTAAAGTAGAGAAGCTGTAGTGTGAAAGAGACTGGTTCATACTTGTGTTGTCAGTGTAATTAATAGTCTGGCGACCACCTGCTAAGACAGCATGACAAGCAGTCACATGCTATTTGAAGATATCAGCTGGGCCAGGTCATCACTCTCCCAACAGAGCAGTGATCAAGGTGAACAACTAATGTCTGCTGCTCTTCCAACTACACCTAAAGGAACTGTTAAACAGAAAATTAAATCATAACAAAATTAACACAAGTGTTGTTCCATATTCCACATTCTACCTCTTACCCATCACTTGATACTTGCCATTCTAATAACAGGTGCAGTTCCACTGTCATTCATAAATACAAAATTTTATTTGCACTTCATTAGTTTAGAAAGACCACAATGTTTTTCAATACCACAACATTCAGGACACACCAAGTTATTCAAATATGTATCTACTGATTTACCACAGCTAAACTAAACAGTGCATTTAATAAAAGATATACCAAAGATATAATTCACAAGTTCATTATCAGACAAAATCCTAACACAGTATTTGCTTGATGGGAATAATTTCCACCATTAGGAAAGAAAATAATTTTACCTTAGGTTCCCTTCCCCCAACCCTACAGATGTCCAGACAAAAATACACATATATATTCCTTAACACAGGAAAATGTATCATCTTAATTTTTTTTTTTTCAAGAATTTGTCTAGGACAGCAGCATTGCTTTTTATACCTTCCTTTAGAGCTTGAATATATCTCCATTCTTTTATTGAAACTTAATGATTCTTGTAACCAAATTTACGTTTATGCAGAAAATTATATATGCTATTTCAAAGTGCAATCTTAGATCTGCACCAGGTGTGATGTCTCAGTACACAAAGAAAGGGTGCAGCATTAAACAAAATAAATAAAAGACTGCCAAAAATTAAACTTAGCTTTTCAATAAATCCAGTCAGCAGAGGATGCTACAGCCAAAAATGTTTTCACTACATTAAAAGGAAACATAATGCTGATTATGGAAGCTTTGTACATAAAGTCCTCTGTTTTTAAAAAATTTGTCTTTAAAATAGTTAGCAAAGCACCATATACTTATCTTCATACCAGAAGAGCTTCTGCCTGCCTGTTATAATAACAAAGAACTATTACAACATTTATGTCAAGAATAGGTATAGATTTAATTTCTCCTCCTCCTCAACTGGATGTGTGGCAAACCCCCACCGACTGTACAGTATTTATAACACTGGGGCAATGAATGAAACATCATTGTGAGGGAGAGGGGTAATAATTAAATGTTATAGTTGAATCCTACATAGGATTGCATATTTGCATATTTACAAGTTAGTGTGTAGCTCTGACTCGAATAACAAAGTGCAACGAGAAACTGCCAAATGATTGTAGTGCAGAGTAGTACAGATACTTCCTTTACCCTCCTGCTCCTATTTTTCACTCTGGAGGAAGTAACAAGTCAACAGCAACGGACATGTGGCCTTGGGGGAGGCAGTTCTGGTGGGATTTCTGGCTCTGGTTGCAGGGACAGGATACTGTTGGACAACTCATTTCTTATAACATCCAGTGGCATCTTAAAGAAAAGAAAAATCACCTGTAAACAGTCATCTGCATAGAAAGAACTCATTTCAAGAGTTCACTGACAGCCAATGCCTCAATTTCAGGATCTTTTAGATCTTACTAGTGAGATGCAGTGGTCAACAGTCTGTGACTGCATCATGCCCACTATATATTATCCAAGATTTTCACCTGACAATCTGTACTTGCTCTCTGTCCTCCCAAGCATGTGCAGTCATTATTTAAACATTGATCACTTGTGTGACCAGAGGAATACTACCACCTGAGTATTTTACCTTTTTCAGAATGTCATCAACAAGTTTTAGAAATATTTCATCCACATTAAAATTATCCTTGGCACTGGCTTCACAGAACCGCATCCCAGTTATCTGCTGTGCAAACTGATGGGAGAGAAAATAAAATAACTCCATGAAAATATGTGCAAACAGCAACAGATAGCAAATATATCCTCCTCATAAAACCTTAAAAAAAGTCCCAAACACACAACTTTCCCCAAATCTGTGACTGCACTCTAATTCAGCTAATAATCCTGAATCTGCATGGTACAGCAAATATTGCAACATATAGCTAATTTTTGCTTAAAGTAAGTTTATTGGAAAAGCATTCTGCATTTGTTAGACTTACATCTGAGAAATTCATGTATTCAGTTGACACATATTGCTGCAGACTGCCAAAAAGTAAGAACCCAGAACAGCTAATCTCAACTTCATTATTCAAAATGTAGAAAAGGGAAGTACAGATGCAAGAATTAGCCTTGATTCCAAAAGTCTGGAATTAGCCTTCACTTCCAAATGTTTGTGTATGCCCATACTGACATTGTTCTGACCAAGATGGTGCTGAGTATCACACTACAACAAACATACACTCTTGCCATGTTCCTTAACACTTTTGGGGTTGCACAAGAACAAAAGGAACATGAAAGCAAAGGTGAGCCAAATAATCAAGGAGGGCTGTTGCCTGTCCAAAAATGGTACTGAGAAGCAAACATCTGAAAGAAGGCCCACAAAGATTTCCTGAATAGAGATACATCTCCATTAGTAATTCAAGTCTTCACTACCCCTTCAGAGCCCAAAAGGAGTATCCCCTACACTACTGTACAGTGTAACCCAACTTGTAGCTTACTCTTTCTTCAGACCAAAACCACACTACTCCAGCAGGAACACAGATAACTGCACTTTATATACAAATAAACACCATATGGATTTTGAGAGACAACCACCACCACCACTCTTAATACACTCCCTGCATCCAGAAGTCTGAACAAGAGCAGCCATGGACCATCAGCAGCAATGCCACAACAGCTTTGCCTCTATACCTGTCCTTACCTTCTCTCCCTGCTGCCGAGTAATCTCTCGATCAACTTCACAGTCCAGTTTATTTCCAACTAATAGAAGCTCTGCATCTTCTGAAGCATACTGCAATTAAAACATTTCTAATTAACTAAACCTAGAAACATAAGATTTTGTGACTCAAACACAATACAAAAAAAGGGAAATTCCTCTACTAAATAAGGAGTCACACTGACAGAGTTTATAGGTAAACATTCTTCCCAGCATTGTTTCAAAAATTTTCAGTTTTTAAATTCCATTTTTAAAACGTGACTTGAGAACTAGCTGTTCTAGTTTATCTGAGAATGAACATAATGACCTTATTTCACAGACAGGAAACAAACCCTCCTCCCCCCACTGCACAGGTTAATGAGCAGTGTTACAGATTTTCACTGACACTTCTAACTGGGACAATTCTAGTTCAAGAAAGCAGGAGTGGACAATCATTTTGCAACAAAAACACATCAATGTTAAATCCTGGCTAAAAGACATCACTGAAAATTAGCTGACAGTAGTTTATTAATTCTAAATTGATGACGCAAATTTCTTTGAGGGAAAAAAAAGCTTGTTAAAAAAAGCATGTAAAAATAAAATACTTAAGGCATACCTTATCAATCATTTTCATCCATTTTGGTAAATCGTCAAATGTTTCCTTCTTGGTGATATCATACACCAAAATAATTCCCTTGGCACTTCTGTAATAAGCTGAGGTAATGCTGTTGAATCTCTCCTGACCTGCTGTGTCCCTAAGAAGCAGCAGCAAACAGTGGCACAAATATTTCACCAATTTGCAAAGTACAGAATAACTTTGTTTACATTTTAATAATAACATCCCCACATTCATTAGAGACACTACATTTCCTTCTACATGTATGAATGTCAGGAAAAAAAATGGAGCAGTACTTTCAATCATAAAAAGTTTTCACATTAAAACTTTACCCCATACTAACTTCACCAAGAAAGGCCACCAAACATTTCTATATGTGTCTGAGAACGAACCTATCCAATGAAAATGTACCAGGAGATAAAACCGGTTTTGAGTTATTGGGGTTTGTTGTTTGTGGTCTTTTGGTTTGGTTTTTTAACAGCCCTGAAAAAATTAATGGATACATGCTTATCAAACACATCCAGACACCCAACTATAAAATGAGCACTGCACTGATAATTTTGATTTGAGCTTTTAGACTCTTTTTGGATCAACCACAGCAATACAGCCATAGCTCTAAAACTACTGCAGAACCTACTGGCACAGAAGTGAATGAAAAGAGTGAGCAATCACTAAGTGGCAAAACTTTTGCAAGTAGGTACCTGACTTTCACACTCACATCTACTTATCTGAGGTGTGCAAGTAACATTTCCATGCTCACTGTCAGCACTGTAGGTATTTCAGACAGGGTGCATTCACACTGGAGGCTATTTTCCAGCCATGACACTAAGTCACCCATACTAGCTATGGCTTCTGTTCCAAAGTAGATGAGACAGAAGGGTTATTTTTTACTGAACCATGGAAGCTTTTGAACTGCTTTTAATCACATCATCAAGCCTGCCTAGGGAAGATTTTTGGCAGTTATACTAAAAAAATAGCTGGTGCATATCCTAAGTCTTAAAATGTGACTGGCATCTCAACTGGGAAGTTATATGGTGCTCCAAAGTGATCAAGCATTTGCTGCTTGCGTTCAGCCTCCAAAATCAATGGATAATTTTGAAATTTCTCTGTTAGAACAAGTCAAAAGATGGATCAAAATTAAAAGGGGAGGGAGGAAAATTGTGTGCATGCGTGTTGCGACTCAAAAATTCAAAATGAATCCTTTTCAACAGTCACATTTTAGACAAAAGGAGGAGAATGAACTTGGGAATGAGATTAACAATGGAGACCTGAAACACTTGTTACCAAGAAAAAAAAAAGGTCATGTTCACAAAATGCCACATTCATTGTCCTGAAGATTTAATCCCTTTAAGGTCTATGCACAACAAGCAGCAGAATAAACTACCACAAACCTAACTCTTCATAAAATTTTTAGGAATTTCAAGAAAGCGAGTTTCAAAGTGAAGTACTTAACTTTCTCCTGAAATTGCCACAAGTGTACTTGATAGCAACAAATATCTGCTAGTGATTTTTATAAAGTAAAGCAGTGTCCACTGGAAAAAGATTTGGAACCTCTGCTTCATAGCCTGCAGGAAAATAATGACTTACACTTCACTGCAAGCCAATGACACTGCAACATGGGGCAGAAGAGAACAAATTCCTATTGCATCCATTTTTGCTTTATTTTTATTCAAATCCCGTTTTCAGAACTTTAGAATTACATTCATACAAACCTCTGGGACCCTACAGAAGATGAAAACAGATAGTCTGTTTCAATAAGGTCAAGCATCAGTAATATTGCAGACTAGTTTTACAGGGTTAATTGGTTGCTTTCTTATCACTAATGAGGCATTTTTTCTAAAGCAATACAAGTTCTGGCAGCTGAAATTATATATATATATATATTACTCAGATCACGTAACTCTGCATTCTTTTCTATTACTTCTTTATTATGGTCAGATTCATTTTTTGGAAAGTCTTTTGGATGTTCAGTCCATTAAAAACTTAAAAATTTTAGTATGAACCGTTGATTTTCCACATATGGATAACATTGCTCTAGTCCTTATGAACAGAACGCTCAGAATTATGACCTCGCAGAGCAGCCCCTGTCATCTGTTGCTAATCCATCCTACTGATCAAGTGTATTTGGGATGGGATTTAGCTCCATCATTCTGAGCACATGTAACTGCATGGCAGGTGGAAGGGCATACCTCAGGTGGGAGAATACACCAATTCTATCTTTGCTTAGAGCAATGGGAAAAATTGCTTCTTGGTTTTGTCTGTTTGTTTTGCTGGCCAGTCTTTTCCCTCTTTTCTGTGCCCCTAGTGGAATACAGATATAAAGGGGATACTTCAGAGTCACCTGTCTGTGCCTTCAGGTGAGTGCTAAGGACTTTTAGGAACTCCATCACAGGGTACCAGATCACTAAGTTCATAAATTATAAACACAGAGGGGAAACAAACACACTGATATTCAACTACCCTCCCTGAAGCCAGTCATCAGTGCACTGGATAAGTAGGCCACAAAGAGAACTATGCAACATTACACAACTCTCCCACTCCAGCTATCTCCAATCCCACATTTCCCCATGCCTGCTGAGTGCTCTGTCTCCAAGTCCACCTGGTACTATCAGCTTCTCCTTTCTCCACAATACCCTCAGGCTCTTTAAAAGTTTATAGCATTCCTAGGCTTGCTGCACCCTGGGCTCCCATTTGTGTAGGTCCTTCATCCAAATGTCACACAACCTGTAGTCTGGCTTGCTGGCTATTTGGGACACACCACATACTGTGGCCAGTTTAAAACACCCATGGACAGCCTGGATGCCCACTACCTATAATAAATGGCCAGATGACCATTGACTGCCACCTGAGTCACACCAATTACAGTGGATTATGGCTGACTTTCTTCACCTTGCTTGAAGTCACTGACTGCCCCACACTTCACCTCTCCTGCTGCAGCAGGTGGAAATGAAACCAGTCAGCAGGTTTCTGATTGTGAGTGTGATATTCTAACCCTTATTTCCTTTGAAAAGTGGAAGAAAATAAGCTGAATTTGCTGTCTCTAACATTACATTGTATTAGTCTTCAAACTGTAAGGTGAAAGTTGGAACACTATTTCTGCAATAAGTAAGTCTAGAATGCAACCCCAGCTACCTAAGTAAACTACAGTCTGAGAAGAGTATCAAGTTGATCTTTAGCATGGAAAATCTCATCTTCTACCAGCTGCTATCATATTTTTCATGAAAATGTGCAGCAAATTCTTCCAGTGTTGAGGAAAAAATGACAACCCCTAATGCAGAGCTAACATTAAAAGTATATCCAATTTCAAATGCCTTCTTCTCATGTGCAGGGCTGGAGCAATTATTCTTGCTATATTATTTTTGTGGATGTATTACCCTCCTGCAGCTGGAGTAACTTAGTAAGGATAGCTACTGAAGCACTAGTGGAAAGCTGGAAGAAGAGATGACCCCTATTTAACCGGGCTAACAGTACATAACTTCATGACTTTATGAACGGTACTAAGTGCTACTAGTTCTTTATTTGCTCTGGTCAGAATCAACACAACAGCAAAAGTCAGTTCAATTTAGTTCCAATTAAACTCCAGAAATTCAAATAAGAAATTAATACAACCTAAACAATGACTTGGCATAACTGAAAAAAAATCCCATCAGACTACTTTTTTTTTAAATACTAAAAGCAGTTTTCTTCTGTTGATTTTTTTTTCCAATAAAGTTTTCTAAATGAAAAGCATTGGTCTTTCTAATTTGTAATCAGAAACATACAGTGACTACTCGAGCAGCTATAATCTGCAATTACAGAATCCAACTGCTTGACTTTTTTTTGCTTCCAAAACAGAAACTAGACATCACTCCAAAAATACAAACATACATTACACCAAACAAAAGCAAATAAAAAAATCACACAAGGCCCATTTTCAAGTGTTGACTTGTCATGTTCTATGGCAGACTGTATAAAACACAATACAAATACAGTTAATCTTAATTAAAATTGGTTTGGATAATTTCTCTTTTACATAAATGTTCTCTGTGTCTATCTAAACCAGTTGAAACAAACACATGGACAGATTCAAAACTGTCTCTTGGATCTCCAGTTAATGTTTTATGAGTGGTGATGTAAAGTGGCAATAGAAGTGAAAATATTTTGAAATTTACAAAAAAATTTAACACTAATTTAACCCTTTCACATGCTCCATGCTTTAATGGAATCTACATGCAATATTTTTAAAAACACTTTAAAGTAGTTTTAGAGGTTAATTCTACCTGTCAAACAGATTTTTTTTCCTCCCATAAACCACAAATATATTTAAGATCTTTTATTGTATAAATAATTTATTTCAGAGGTACTGAACCAAAGAAACTACATTCTTATATATTCTAGGACAGTGATTTTCCAAGACAACTTTCTCTTAGAAAACCCAGCAGGCAGAATGTGAACTTTTACGAGAATGCACTGGTTTGAAACGCCTTCAGAAACAAAGCAAGCTTGTCTTGTTCCCAGGTTGCTGACTACATTGGGCATTAAACCTGTAGAGGCATCAGAGAGCTCCCTTGGCTCCCCAGTGAAGAACTGGGTGCAGTGGCAGGGCATAACTGCTTCCCACAACCAGGTCCTTCCTTTCAGAGGGGAAGCTGGAAGTGACCATGTCAGCTGCTTGTGTCAGTGACTGCCCAGATTACTCAGTTGAGAGGGCACAGTCAGGCACCTGCCTGTCCTGCTTCAAAGCATCAGTGAGAGGTTCCTATTATTTGATCCAGTTTTCCAGCTTTGAAGAAGCACTGATTCACAGATGCTTGGATTTACCTGGACACTTACACTATCCAGTAGTTCCAGTTACTCTACCTCATGGCTTGAGCTGCATGCAGGCATTACTTCTCACAGGACACAGGAGCTTGTGTCAGTCTAGAACTGCAAGGCAGAAGCTGATTTACTGTATCCTACCACTTCTGGCAACCCAAGGGGCACTACTAACTGTTCCACATGGCACAGAACAGGTGGATACTACTCTCTGTTCTCAGTGAAGCTCTATCATTACATCATCTAAGAAGCAGAAGGTTGTTTCCAAACTGGAAGTTGGGGAAATAAGGGAAGCAGGGACCAGACATGAAGCTAGAGGTGAGAGCAGACACCTCCGTGATCCTCAGGGCACAGCTGCCAATTATGAAAGGAACACAGGAGACAAGCCCTTTTGTATTCTACTCTCCTAACAGCAGCAGGTGTGAAAGCTGCTTTCAAAAGGACATCTTGCACACCTAATTGCTTGAAATATTCAACACAGTACTGTTTTAATGCATCTTTTGATAAACTCAAGTGGTAGAGCTTTGCGGAAAACACTCTGCTGATAGTAGTCAGGGGAGAGACAGGTCAAGTGACCATAAAAATACCAAAGTGAAACTTAAAAAAAACCTGTTCTTGTTTCACTCTTGAAGTAGAATCACCAAATTACTAAAAAACATAAGCAAAATTGCATGCTTTGAAATGTACCTTTAGTAATTTTAAGGAAACAGATGAGCGTAACTTCAGAAATTATCTGTTCACTGAATAAAATAGTTTTCTTGTAGTAAAGTTACTGCAATCAATGTACGTAACACTACCAGGAAGTATGAGGCAACCGAAATTCTGTCACTGTGTAGGTATGAAAGGAGACTGTTTTAGCCATGCAACTGAACTCTGCATTCCTAAACTTCCAAGTGTTTGACTTGGTAGACTGCTTTCCTCTTCAATCTAACCACTGGAGGTACAATAAGGAGCTGAGGGAGCTGGGGTTGTTTAGCCTGGAGAGGAGGTGGCTCAGGGGTGACCTTGTCATTCTCTACAACTCCCTGAAAGGTGGCTTTAGCCAGGTGGGGGTCGGCCTCTTCTCACGAGTAACAAGGGACAGGACAAGAGGAAACAGCCCCAAGTTCCACTAGGGGAGGTTTAGATTGGCTACTAGGAAAAAAATCTCTTCACCAAAAGGATTGTCAAGCGTTGAAACAGGCTGCCCAGGGCAGTGGTTGAGTCACCTTAACAGACATGACCCTTGGGGACAGTGTCTAGTGGGGGACTTGGCAGCACTGGGTTAATGGTTGGACTCATTGATCTTAAGGGTCTTTTTAAACCTAAATGATTCTGTGATAATAAGAGTTTATAGGTAGGCCCAACAACATACACAACACAATTCAGAATTCATTAGCAAAAGTCATGCTTATCTAATTGCTTTTCTAAAAAACTGAAAGTATGCCAAGGCAGTTTTAAAGATTAAGTATAAGAACAACATTTTAACAGCCACTGTTGGAGACAAAGTGACACTTAGGAGCAGGATGTCATGTTCATGAATTTTATCATATTTTAAAATATCTCTTTACATTGTGTTTTCCTTGCCATTTTAGTAGGGCTTCCCACAGGAGTTATTATCTCATCTTAGCAACCTATGAACTTTTAAACTTAATTTTTGAAGTTTCCTATATCCTACTAGCATATTCTCAATATGTGGAAAATAATGGTTTAAACATCTCTTTTCCAAAAAAACTTCATTCCTAGAATGTATTTATTCAACATGAGAATTGTTTTTATAAGCTTAGCACATTTCACAGTACGAATGCATATTAGGCATACATTAGCATCTCCACATCAGAATTTTTTGTTACCTCTGTCAGCTTCAGCAGACCCTGGCTAACAATTGCTGGCTCAACTGCCAGTCTTGTGGTCATAGGTTTCCAAACAGGGACAGATGAATGAAGACATGCCACTAACATTCAAGTGTTAGGTGACTGATGAGACCAAAGATGAAGCAGCAGTTAACTCAGAGGGAAGCAAGACAGACACATGGTGTGACAGACAGAATTGATGGTGACCTGCCAAGAGGAGTTAGTAAACTGAATTCACTGCATCTATGTAGTTAAGAACAAAAAACTACCAGAAAATCCCAAAAGTGTAATAAAAAGAATATTTAGAGCTTTTCCCCCCCTCCATGGATTGTTAGCAGCTTAAACAGTTTAACTACAATGCCAATTATGCATCACACACTGTTAATAAACCAAAGCTAAGCTTCTACACAGTAGTATGTAAGATTAATGTATAGAACATAGCTGGTTTATTCTCTCATAATTATGTTTATGTATTGTACTGCTCTGCAAAACAAAGGAGCTGTTAAGCTCAATAATTTCTAAACAACAAAAATTGTATTTATCACTAACATGGAGAACCATTACCAGAAAACATGTAGCCTACTCCAGAAAGGAAGAGTTTAGCTCAGACATCGAACTTCCTGTAGTAGGACATCAGTACCAGTAAAGGTACAGTCTTATTTGCATGAAATTGCTTTATTTTTCCATGCTGTTTAGAGTGGATATGATTTACTTAAGTCTTGAATGCCCTTTGCTTTGAAGTTATTTAAAAACAGTGTCAAAGAAACAGCACTGCCTATACCAAGTTTTAGAAAAACAGATTAGAAAATACTTCACAGTTGCTTTATGATTGCTGTTACAATGAAGGTCAGTTTTAATCAGTCCAGAAAAACAAAGAAAACAAAATGCACTTTCTCTAATGTCTATTTAACACAGTCAACTTTTGTTGTTTGTAGAACTCCTATTTCTTGTGTAGGTGATGTCATTCTTCCAGGAAAAGGGGCTCGAGGCCTTTGTGATGCATTAATATTTCAGTAATTACACTCATGCCCTACTTCTAACTTTATCTCTCCTTCTCCTCCTTTACCCTCACAAAAATCTAAGAGCTATTTGATTTTGTTTAAGTCTTGTGGGGATGGAGGAGAGAAGTAACAGGGTAAGAGCTAAACCAGCTTATAACAGTTAATAGTAGTATTAGACAAGCATATTAATTCATGCTAGAACATAAAAATTAAAACATACTGCTGGTTGCATGTTTGTTTTACTTACCAGATTTGTAATCTAATTTTCTTTCCTCTTAGCTCTACTGTTTTGATTTTAAAATCAACACCTATAAATAAAATACAGTAAACAGAAAAGGAGGAATAAGAAGCAAAAGTAATGAGGGTGCAATTATTATTTTTTGATACTTTTTATTTTAGATCAACTTGTAACAGTCTGAACAAGCAGAAGGGTTTGCACCACTATGGGTCAACTCAGGAACATCATGGGGATTTGACAACCACTATATAGCCTGTGAGCCATCCAATTTGGCAACATCACAACATAAACCTTCCACTTCATGCAAAATTTCCAGCAGCAGGTAAACCCAACACAACAGTAAAACAACAGGCACAGTATGATTGTTCCTCTCCTGTTCACCTTGACTGTCAAGGACAAGCCTGTTCTACTTCCAACTGGCACAGATGCCCTGGAAGCATGGAGCAAAACCAATCCCTCCACATCAGTTTTGCTGTTTGTGAAGCAGGAACAATACAGGTCTGGCTTCCAGGATGGATGCTTAGCATCTGTAAAGTGCTGTAGTAGAAGTGCTGGAATTGAGGTTGGTTTATAAAGAAGTTTGTCAGCACTGTCATTGTTAACTCCTACAAATATTTATTAGCAAACTTCTTATATTCAAAGAGGGCATTTGACTTTTAAAATTTATTTTATACCTGTATGGTATTTTTATTCACCACCTCAAAACTCCAGTCTCATTTTGAATGCACGCTAAATATCAAAGATAGAACCACAAAGACTTTGTTATACAGAAAGATTTTAACTTCTATTAAAAAAAATACTGCTGGCCACCAACACAAGACATACTGTGGTCAAACAATACCTAGACACAAAAGATTACCACCTTAACTACAAAAATATTTCAGGGAATAAATGTCCTAGAATATCATAGATTTGTAGATTGTGAACCTGTTTATTTTAGGATACATTTGTATGAAGATTTTTGTTTCAGTTCTTCCTTCTAAACATCATCCCTCCTAACAGTGCTAAATCAAAAAGGGAGAAATAAAAAGACATGAGAACACGGTTCAGACCCATACACTCAAGCAATAGAAACATAACGTGTTGGAAACACTTTTGCTATTTCACATGCAATTGTAAACTAAGAACAGGGATGAAACTGAAGAGGAAAAATGGTTTTTATTTTCTCAAACAAGAACTACACATTTTCCCGAAGATTACTCGTGGTAAAAATTGGGTGTCCCTGCTAATATTAAGAAATGAGATTGAATTTTGACAGAAGGGGCTGAACTTGGCCATTATATCCCTACTTTTAGTTTGCAGAGCAGGTGGACATTGTTCAGTCAGATTAAATAAATGGAAGGATCACTGACCTTCATTCTCCTAAACAAATATCCCCTCTAACAGCTTGCAGCTGGACACTGTTTATTGATAAAACTAATGGTCATCACACCATGACATTTGTTCTCGTTCTCCATGTCCTTAATAGAGTCTAGCACACTTAATCACCAATTCTTGGAGAGCTATTCAAGACATATGATGCCTGTACTTCACTTACCAACAGGTATCTCATTCAAACCCCAGGAATGAAACTGTTAAACTGATTTGTACTAAACAGTCTAAAATCTTAACGGCAATTTTCAAGTATTCAATGCAAATTGACAAAAGTATTAGAATTATTAAAATTTCAAAGAATTTATTAATCCTAACTTCAAGAAATCTTTTTGTACACTTCTGAAAAGCGGCTGTCTGCTAGTGCAAAAGCAGGAGAGAAATGACCCAGCTATGTTCTAGTATCCAAAGTGTGCGAAATGAGAACTCTTGTAATTCTATCCTAATAATGGTATATTTTTAAAGAAACACATCCATTTCTACTGTTATAAGCCTTTTCTCTATATAAATGCATTTAAAATATAAAATGCAATTGTCTTAATAGTCACAACCTTGTCTACAAGATAGTAACTTTACTTAATTAACTGTAATTGCTTGCCTCAAATCTCTTCTGTCCTCAAGGAAGTTTGAATATAACTGCCCAGACATCTCAATCCCAATTCCCAATCCTGCCATTCTGTCATGCACAACATATTATATTATTTGCCATTTATCTGATACTAAAAAAGTCTAAACCATCTCTGATCCCAAGGTGAGTGTTAAAACTGCCACAGGGACTTCATGAGTGTTTCAATAACTACAAAACCAAAGTATTTTTATTTTTATGGAAGTGGTTTATACACTGCTGTCTTACACAAACCAAGAAACAAAAAGCTTTTGTTATATTTTTAAAAATGAAAAATAATGAACTATGGAGAGAAAATTCAACTGTTGTAATAAACCACATTTTCAACCTGGGACTTCCTGGGACTGGAAGGCACAACATATGAATAAAATGAAATAGAAAAAAGCCTACATATTAAAGAGATGGTTTCAAAATAAATAATATGTCAACAGTATTCTTATTTTAAAGGCAGATCTTTCTGTTAATCATCCTAAAGTTATACCATGAAATATTTCCCTACTGTGAAATTTTGCAAGGAACAATACATACAAGTAACAGTTTTGGAAAAGCAGACAATCTTCTACAGAATTGTTTGAATCATTTAATACTTAAGTCAGACAGAATGCCAGAACTGTGCAGAGGTTGCTCAACTACTTTTTATAATTAGTAATGCTCTGCAAGCATCAACACAATACCAAAAGCATCATGTCTGCCAATACTGAAGGAAAAAATCAGGCAGCTTTCCTTTTGCACACGAAGAAACAAATTCCTAAGCCTGTCAGGTTTCATTAGCATGTTTCACCATAGACTGCCAAAGCCAGTGCTTTGAGTTTACATACAAATTAGTAATTCAATTAAAACAACAACACAATAATTTGTTTTCCACTTCAATTTCAAATATTGCATTGAATTAAGAAAAAGGTCAATGAAAGAAACTATTTAGCTTGACATATGTTAATGGAAATACCTAAATGAAAAGTTTTGCTATCCATACAATTACTCTTGACAACTCCATTAAATCTGAACAACATATCTTATAAAAAGAAGTGATTTTAAAAAACTCTCTTTAGCTGCTACAACACCAGCAAACTATCAGTGGTTTGCATGCTACCTAGCTTGCATTTAAAGGCCTGCTGGCTAATTTATTGTCAGTGAATAAGAAAATATACACATGCCAGGAAATCTGACAAGTGCATGTGCTTATGACCATACTGAAGTGTGCCACTTGCCAGGTCACAGTGATGTAAGGGGAACCAAAAGGTTTATTGCAATCTCCCCTCCCATTAAAAAGCCAGCCTTGTCTCTACGTATCAGGCTGGCACGGGTAACAGGCAATCAATAATTTTCCAGATTTATTACACTCAGACAACAAGTAAATCCAAATCACCATCTCTCTTTTTACGGATTAAAATGGTATGTGTTTTGGATGTCACATTTTGACCCTCATTTTTCGCTGGAAAGGCCTTTTTCAGGAGTCCAAACAAACATCTTATGAGAACTAATGAAAAATGCACAAAAATACAGATCTCAGTCTCTGGTTTGGGTTTCTGATTTTGCACTTATTTAAGCATTTGAAGGTATACTGATTGAGCTTGCCCTACAACATAAAACTGCAAAGGAGCAACTCTTCTGTCCCCACAGCCTACATATATGTCAAATAAGGCATTAAGGACAGCACCACTAACGTGGTGTGTATCACGTAAGTAAAGGATTTGCAACATTTTATATATACATTATAACCATATATATATGGTTGTTCTTAGTAGCACATGAACTTTGGATGAAAAATATACCTTGTGCAAAGAACATATATTACAACATGCACTCAACTGAAGCTATGCCTGCCTCCTCCAGGAAAAACAAAGGGCTACTAGGATAGAAGGGTTTAAAAGTATATTAAACACACAGCCAAAGAACCCATCTGCACTCTTTTCAAAACTAAACAGCCTTAAAAGAAAGAGAACAGAGACTCAAAATAGAAGTTCTAGATAAGGGCAAGTCACTGAGGATGACATCTCTTGTCAATGAACCAAACTTGAAACTGTTTCAAACTCAAGACTGAAATCCTATAAAAATGAAACCTAGCCCAGAACTGACTACAGTAGGTTAATTTCTCACCCCAAACAGGAACTAGAAGTCATCTACTAAAGCACAAACTGAAATACAACTGGGTGCAGTGTTTCTTTTTAAAGCTAAAAGTATTTGTTTAGAAATAAAATAGCAAAGAAACGTCTTACTATCCACTTTGTGTTTAAGTTTGCAATATTTAATTTCTTTTCATAAAAGACAGAAAAAGAAAGTGGAAACAGTTTTGCTTAATGCACACAGAGTGACCTTTCAGTGGACAAGATTTCCTGGTAACAAAGTTAATGGAAGAGCTGGGAAAACAGATGCAAATAGAGCACAAAAAACCCCTCCAACTAAAATCAATTCCAATGGATTCAGTTTTCAGAGGCCTATTAGTGATTTGCATCAAAGTAATTCAATCAGTGAAAGATAATCAGACCGTGCTTAAAGAAACACAATCAGTTTAAAAATTCAGAGGTTATATACCAATTAGCCATTAAAACAGACATATAATTTGAAGACTATGACAGGTTATTTAATTTGGACATCTGACAGCATAATGCAAAAATTTTTCTTACTTATGCTACATTCAATAACTGAGGTCACATGAGTTTTGACGTAATAACCATCTTTATTAGTCCTGGTCTGTAACTCAAACAATACAATACTTACACCTATCCCAAAACTGCCAAAGTCAACGAAAAGATGCTCAAGAGCATGCTTTCTGATTACTATCATCTTGGGGGGGGGGAGCAATCCACAACAAAAGGTACATAGGGAGGACAGGAAAAGGTTATAGAAACTGCTCCCAGGAAAAAAAGCCCAAACCCATTTTGTCTTATTTTAATTGAAGCTCTAGGGCAAGCACTTAGTTTTTAAAACACACCAAAGTGGAAATGCCTCTTTCAAACTGCATGCTATAAATTAAAAAAATTTAAAGAAGAGATTTGGAATCATTTAGTGCTGAGTCAGATATAAGTCTGTGTGGGGATTATTTTAGAGGCAGGTAAAATACATTGTCCATAGAGCTTCAAACATGTAATTCTAGAATGATTAACATGCAGACATTTGAGACTGCTCGCCTAAAATAAAAGTGCACCCATACCTCAACTGGCAACTGTGCTACAGACTAGAATGAAACAGATACCAAATATTTTTCTTCTGTATAATATACATGCAGTGAGTAGATTTTGAAGGTGTACTGTCAAGTGATTTTTTTCAATACACGTCTTCTAAACATTTCAGATGCTTGGTACTTCCCAATTCAGTGAGAATGGAGAAAATTATAATTTCTTTACATTCTTGTGAACAGTAAAATCGTAAGGCCTTTCAGAAAATGTAGGCTTTTGACACTATTTAGGATACTAAGTTCAAAGCATGCACCAAAATGTTGGTGAACAGAACGAGGTGGAAGAAGAAATTGGAAGGAGTATTTCTCTGTGGTTTCATGAACAAGACTTCTTTTCAAACTTCTGATTATAAAACAGAAAAACACACTGAGCTACTGGTCTGCAACTGCCTGACATGAAAGGAAAACTGAATGGAAAAAGAAAGGTTATTTCACGAGCAACACTATTTAGATTTTTAGAAGGCAGAACCTATTTCAAAATCAGACTGAAATCAGCATTTTGTTTTGAGCATCAAGTTTCCCTCTCCTTGGGATATCAGCAGAAATGAGTTGTAGAAGTGTTGCTACCCAACTTCCAGAAGGCCCAGGGAATCATATGGCCCTACTTTCTTCTTTTTCTTCGCTACTGACACGCTCAGCTGTTCACAGCAGAGACTGAGTCTGACAGCTGCATTCCACTCTCCTTGCAAACTAAGCTCCCCATTTGACACCATTCAAGTGGCCTCTTCACTCTGCCTGTTGTTTTACTTGCGTATTCTCATATATGTCCTGACTAGGTGCTACAAGGCTCTCTGACAGTCCTGTAGTGTTGATATAACCCAGTGCCCGAATATGTCTATCAGCTGAAGTTAACATCTAGTTTATAAACAAAAAAAAAAAAGTCAACTTCAAATTTACTCTTCCTTGTAACCTCTTGTTAATTAAAAACCCCATACCTTCACAAAACCCTGTTCCTAAACTCTAATAATTTAAATTATCTACCTACATTTTCCTGTTTTAAATTATGGTTTTGTTCACTTACGAGGATTCAAATGATTATGCATAGCAAACCATTGCTGACTATATACCAAATGCTGTAAAATACACTTAGTTGACACATCTGAGGCAAACAATGACTGGCCAGGTGTTTTCACTTGCTGGAGTCTCTATGTTGTCTATTACAAGTGACTACACTGCTCCTAAAGGTAAAAGGCAACTTCCAGGGGACACAGGCTTCTGTCATAATTTGCACTTCTTAAGACAAACAAGGAGGTTCATATGTGCTCCCTGATTATCTTAAGGTCTTGTGGAAGACAAAACTGTTTTTCTCTGTGAGTTTCCAGCCTCCTGCTCTTCTCTGTTTATAGTTTGGCAAGAAACTGCAGTAGCACCATTAATAAGGTATTGGTATGGTTTATTTACACCATTCTGCACTAGTCAAAAAGCCAACACATAAAGCCAGCTGTATTAATACCCTGGATACACAAAAGAACAGTCAATTCTCAAAGAAATACTTATCCCTCATCAAAACTTCCTTCCTTTTATTTATACAACAGCAGAGATTTCTCACCTTGTGTTTAGAGCTGTTTCTTGATTAAAGCAAGAACATCTTACTTTGTCACAATGTGGTAAACTAAGAAACATCTATTTCTACTCTTTCTCCCCTCCCCCCACACCAAGTAAGCTTTCAGTGCCATCTTATTGAAGGGTGAAAAATTTTTAAAGAAAAATTAAAATGAATTATACTTGTCAGAGAGTCCACAGGCACACAAGTGTATCAAAGAGAGAAATGTTCTTCTGGTTCACTCAGGGTGATTTTCTGAAAATTTTATAGATTGTTCTTCATCTCAGATCACATCTAATTACTAAATTTATTTTTAAGCCATAATTTTGATTTACTGAAAAAAAAAATCCAAATTATTAGTAAGCCACATACTATGTTTACAGTGCCTGTAAGAATGAGTACTGATTAGATAACCAAAAAGATTGAGGAGCAACTTAAAGGGCAGTTCTGAAAAATGGCAGGTACTTTGAAAATGAGTAGTCTGATACTTTTAAGTGAAAATAATTATATGACAAGCTTATGGGAATGAAACTGAACACTTATGCTGTTAGCCCACATTTTTTAAGGATAAAGAGAACGAAGATAGGTTTGAATTGTGACAGAAACCCCAAGCATATGTATACGTACATATAGAAAGATATATATGTGTATATTTGTACATCACATATAAATATCTATATACTGAAGACAGAAGTTGCCTTACTTAAGAGTATTCTGATAAAATACAAAGCTAAAGTTTTCACTATTGTTTTCTGCACTAGGAATTTTGCAAGGACATGGGTATTTTAAAAAAATTAATAGGAAAAATACCACTTGGAAGGAAAAAGCTATGGACCTCTGAAAATCTTAGGCATTTCCAACTTCCATACCATTTCACATGAAGGTGAAACAAGGTCAAAGAGCATTTCTGTGAAGTCAAAGGAGTCTTGCACCACAGTGCATTTACATGCCACTGATCTGGATCCCCCAGGCTGCTATTAGCCCAGCACAGATCACAGGTCACTAAATTCCCATCCTGATCCACAACAAACCTTCCCATTACAAACTCCACCTATTATTTTGCTTGTAAATGAGGACAGAAGGAAGCTTTAGTGTTTACTACAAGTGATACTTTGGTTTCCTATGAACAGCTGGTAAAAGAGCCAGCAAGGCACAAGGCACATGAACTGCACTGGCATCATCAAGGGCAAGGCCTCTTTCCTGGGATGATTTTAGACCTGGTGAAAAAGAGCTGAAAGATAAGACTAGGTCTCAAGAGACTTTACATACTGAGCCAGCATGTAAAACAAAAGCTGAGGAGCTCAACTTGATTTGAGGGACCAGGACAATCAGCATCCTGAGAGGTGAGTCAGTACAGGGCCTCAGGTTTGGGAGAGCAGGAACCTCAGGTTCAGAGAATAAAACCCAGAGAGAAGTGTAATAATCTGTGGCAAAATTAGATCGACAGGAAATACTGCTGAGTACAGAATTCTGTAGATCTGTCATGGAAGAAAAACAGCAGAGACACTGAGAATGAACTAAGATTTGGTGGATTAGGTAGGACATACAACCATGAGACTGAGCAGTAGTTGGACAGACGCTGGGAAGAGAACAGAGTCCATTGAATATTAAATAAAGGGACTCTGATGAAAAAGAGGGCGAGATAGCACCATTAAGATAGATATATATATATATATATATATATATTTAACATCACCACTATGGAGATGTGAATTAGGATATCTTTTAGGATAAGAACTAGTCAGGGAAGAAGCAGAGGCAAACACTTTTTCTTCACCCCAATCCTTGAATCTTCTTACAAACGCAGCAATGAGTATCTACTACCTGTGGAAAGATCATCCTTTTCCACACCATATTTGGCATATCTTTTTTTATTTGTCAACTCTGGAAGACCTTCGAGTGATAGCTTTGGATTCTGCTCCTATGTGAATAATGCAGGTGCATGGGGGGAGGCAACAAATAATAAATGGAGATCAAATTTTACTTTAAAAGTGTAGATTTATATTTGTTGACAAAGCTAATATGCCAATATTAGCCTTGAACAAGTTATCATTCCATTACAGAAAGACAGTGGATTTAACACTGGCATGGAGAAAGTAATTTTACATTTTTCAGAAATCAGTAAATATTTGAGCATGCTGGGTATTCTCAGTGCTATGTAAATAGCAGATTTAAGGAGACACAATATTCCATGCAAATAATTTCATGCCCAAAATAAATACATCAAAAGAATTTTAGATCAACAGCACATTGTGTACCGTTATGAATAATGTGCTGAAATCTGCCAAGCTATTTTTGAACACTTTCAAAGAAGTTCAGTATCTGAGCTGAGACTGAAGACATGTTGATGTGTTTTTATTAGAGAATTTTCTTTACCAATCTGGCAATGTAGTCTTCTTAAATTAGCATTTAAATACTGTATCTTTCTTAACTGATTCCACACCTTCCCTTTTCTGCAGAAACACTCCACTTTTCAATGACACGGCATTATTATCAGCACTTAGAGACAGGAGACAGAAAAGGTCTTTGTACATTTGCAATTCTTTCACTGTCGGAGGAAGTCCTCTGAGTAGCCTCTGCTTTCATACAAAAGCTTAAGGTGCTAAATGTTGTTCTCTTTGTCCTACACATCCACAGGTTTAATATAAAAGCATGAAAGTAAGGTTGAGACCATTAATACCAAGGTAAGGAAATATGTGTTCCAGCATTCCATTTTAAATACAGCTTTGCTAATATAAGGTACATAAAAGAACATGCAGTTTTTTGGTTGGTTACATAGCCTTTTCAAATTAAATCTCAATATATATATTCAGTTTAGATAACTTCCTCTGAAACTGGATCAGTCACAGGGTTTTCACTGATGTTTCAAAACACATTCTCCACTTGCAATTCTTGAAAACCACTGCAGTTCATGGTGACAAAGGAAGAGCTTTAGGATTTCAACTGTGTATTAGAGGCTGAACTCAGGTTGTTTTGGAGTGTGGGTTATTTTCAATCAATATGAAATGTAAATACCAGAGGTTACTTTTTCTTACTTTATAGTGCAAAAAAAAGCAGAGTATGAGCTGACTATGAAAAGCTCTTTCATTTAGCATTCAAAAGATCTGGGGGAATCTCAACAGTTCTCAAGTTTAGTCTGAGGACCTTGAAAGAATGCCATTACTATTGAGTCCTTCTACATGTATTTTGGCACAAGTTGATTTCTCTATGCTCCTTTATGTTGGCACAATTTGTACAACAAAATTATGTAACCTTCTGTCTAGCAGCATATCACTACTTATTTCCTGTTTTTTCTTTAAAATAAGGAAACTTTTCTGCTTAAATCACTGTCTCAGTTATTTAGGAAATCAGTTTTGTTCAAAAGGCACCACCCTGGAAGTCTGGACCGGGGTCTAGACCACCTCCTCTCATTTCCCAAGATTCACGGCAGGAAACTAACCCCAATTACAGAGAGCAGCCCAGACTTGAAGCAACCCTTAATGTGGGTCAACCTAAACAAGATGCAGGAGAGTTAAAAACAATGTCTAGACCAGGAGAATGTATAAAGAATGCATTCCTCTATTAGTTGTATTTGAGTTGTACTATAAATTTAACTAATCTGCTCATCTAGAGAAGCCATCAGCATTTCTTCATTACAACACATCCCTTGAGCATTAATGCCTCTGATATGCTATCACTGTCTTTCTCACTTCTCCAAGGTTAAGCTGCCAACTTCAAATCAAAAAAATTATCAATGTAACAGTGCTACTCTGCACTACCATATCTGGATTCTTAGACAGCCTAGGAAAGAATTAAATAACCGAAAAAACACATATTGAAACAAAAGTATGAGTAACTGTGCATTATTTTCTTATTGGAAGACCGTTTTGGATAGTACTAACTCAGCTTCCAAAAGGCAATATAATCACTTTTCATCAGATGCTATAAACTTCCTCACATTCCAAGCTACAATTAAGTTAGGCATACATATTTTCCAGTGACAGAGACTTTAACAACCACCTTGCTGCAATACTCAAGAGTTCAACTCCAAGGATAGGACTCTTAATAACAACGCAGGCTAACTAGCTTGTTTTCCTCCCTTTACACACTCGTGTATTAAAAGACGGTAGGCATTAAATTACCTCCAAGACTCGCACAGATGACTAAACCATGAATAAGACAGCACACTACAGAACTAGAAGCTTGCTCTCTAGTTAGTTGTATGAAGAGCCAAACACGCAGTGTTCTCAAGAAACAAAACATTAACCTCGGATCTAACATCACAGGAGGTTCTTCATGAAGCCACAGCAGCCATCTGGAGTTAATCTGACTGCAGTCTGGAAGAGTAGCTGAATACACTGGAAGAGTACACAGAATACACACTGCAACTTTTCAACTCCTGAAATACTTCTGTCTCCTTACACGCAACATCTAAGACTTAAGCACAAAAACCTGCTTTACCAACCATGCCTAATTTTTTGTTTAAATTGTTTGCCGTTAGCAAGGCTGAAACAGGACAGCCAGCAGCTTCTCAGAACTCCCAAAGGTAACTAGGACATCCACGATCCTTCCAAGAAGAGCTGTGAAGCCCCTGAGCTTCCCATGGCCGAGGAACCCACGCGGGGAGACCCAATCCCGCTGGCCTGGGCGGGAAGGGGACGGGGACCACCGCGCGCCCCGGAGGAGCGAAGGGTCTGGGAGGGAATGCCCGGCACGCGGAGAGCGGGCCCGCACTCGGGGAGAGGCGGGACAGGGGCTGGGGAAGGGCGGCCGCCGCACCGAGCCCCGCGTTCCCACGGCCGGGCCCCGAGAGCACGGGGGGAGGAGAGCCCCCTCCCCCGGGACGGGACGGGACGCGCTCCCTTACCCACGGTGGACTTGCAGGCCTCGCAGAAGGTGTCGTCGGTGAATCGCTCCATAAGGCTGGTCTTGCCCACCCCCCGCGACCCGATGATGATCACCTGCAGCTTGAAGTCGGCCGGGCGCGGCGGCTGCTTCCTGCGGCGGGACTGTCCCCCCGAGAGCGCCGGCGACCCCGCCGCCGAACCCGCCCCGAGGTCCAGCCCGCCGCCCCCCGCCCTGCGCTGCGGCAGCCCCGAGCCCGGCTCCATCAGCGACGCATGCGGCGGCGCCGCGCTCCCTCCCCGCCCTCCCCGCCACCGGCGCCGACCACTGCGAGGCAGGGGGAGGTGGGGGCAGCGAGGACGAGACGCGGCCGCCGCCCGGCCCTGCCCGAGGGAACGGGAACAGCCACAG